>NW_004444090.1:909679-971118 GCF_000243295.1 Trichechus manatus latirostris
CCCGGCTTCAGTCCCAGGAGTTTATTTTATAGTCAATACAGCAAGCAGTGAAGCAAATAACAGAACAATGGGCTTTGGGTGAATAACAATAAGTTTTGGGCAAGGGAGGAGGAATTCAGGTAAACAAGCCAATCAGTAACAGGTTTGGAAAAACAAGTCGTGACAAGTCTCAACATGTTGGGAACAAGTCTGAACATGTTGTGCAGCATAGAGGCCTTTATACATCCATATTTTAATGGCACATATCCCCACAGAAGAGGCTGCACCGGTCCGGTTCACTATTATTACTCCTTATTGCTAACCCCCGCATTGTCTCATGATCTTGTTTTTCCCTCCTGTTCTAGTCTCTATAAAAAGTTTAAGATTAACCAGTGTTCCTCCTTGGAGGGTGGAAGACAAGTGATAATGATCTAGGAATGACAAACCAAACAAAGCACCCATCTTGGGACAAGAAAACCAGGACGTCGCCAGATAACCCCCAAGAAAAGATTAACTCATCTGGGGATGTGACCACCTCAAGGGGGAACTAACACAAACTTCTAAGACCCATAATCCTGTCCCTATAAAATCCTTTGGCTGATCTCCAGTGGTGGAGACGGGTTTTTGGAGGAATCTATTCCCCTGTCTCCTATATACCGATATATAATGAAACTCTTACTGCTCACCTCACCCCCGTCTCAGAATTGGCTATCACTACAGGCAGCTCCAATCCACGTTATTGTGGTAACACAACCAGGGCATCAGCCCTAAAATCGGTGCATGTGTGATGTTTTCAAGGCACATCAAGGAGACCAGCGTGGCTTCAACAAGAGTAAGCTGGGGGAGAAGCTGGGGGTGGGGTATTCATTCTCACAGACCTCATAGGTCATTGTAAGGACTCTGGCTTCTTTGCTGAGTGAAATGCAAAGCCATTGCAGGGTTTTGAGAAGAGACCTGATCTGACATTTAAAAGGATCATTTAAGCCTCTGTGTTGAGAGTTCTTATATTAGGGTTATAGAAGTTAACTTAGCAGTGTGGCTGCTTAGTACTTTGTAAAAGTTACCCCTTATTGTTTGTAATGGGTGCTGGTAGTGCCCCACCCAGATCCCCTTTACTAGCCAGTATGCCATTCCCAGATGCTGTGGCTGTTGGTCAGTGCCTCCTTCTCTTGAGAACTTCCCTCGGTCAAAGCAGGAGCCACTTTTCCCTGACTGGCTTGGGACTACAAAAGGTCATGTTCCTGCCTCAAGAGCAGACTGATTCCCAGGCCTTAACCTATCAGAGCTGGCCCAGTTGGATTTTAAAATTGCTTGGGACCAGAGGTTCCTTTTTTCCCTTCCATTTTCTCCCTTTTTGAATGAGAATGTCTGCAACTGGTATCCTATGGCTATCCCATCATTGTATTTTGGGAGCATATAACTCGTTTTCTAGTTCCACAGGTCCACAGATGGAGAGGAATGTTTTTCCCAGGATGGATCATGCTCTGAACCTCTATAACTTAAATGGTTAAGATGATGAGATTTGGGACTTTTGAGCTGATGAGATTTAGATGATATATTGGACTTTGAGTTGATGCTGTAATGGATTGAGACTTTGGGGGAAGTTGGGATGAGGTGAATCTATTTTGCATATGGATGGACCTGAATCTTTAGAGCCAGAGGGCAGCCTATAGTCAGCTGAATAATGCCTCCCCCAAACTTGTCCATGTCCTAATCCCCATAACCTGTGAATATGTCACATGGCAAAAGGGACTTTGCAAATGTGATTTAGAATCTTGAGATGGGGAGATTATCCTGAATTATCTTCACAGGTCCAGTTTAATCAATGACAAGAGTTGAGAAGGAAACGTGAAGACAAAATGAGAGATCACAGTGAGTTAGGGCCATGAGCCCAGGAATGTGGGCAGCCTCTAGAAGCTGGAAAAAGAAAGGAAATGGATTCTTCCCTAGAACCTCCAGAAGGAATGCAGCTCTGACGATACCTTGATTTTTAGTCTACTGAGACTGAGTTTTGACTTCTGCCCTCCAGAACTGTAAGAGAATAAATTTGTGTCATGTTAAGTCACTAATTTTGTGTTAATCTGTTACAATGGCAATAGGAAACTAATGCAGGAGCCAACATGAAGTTCATGCTGCCTGCTGTCCTGTGAGTAATGAAGTCTGTTGTCTCTTACTCAGGAGTCTAATGTCTTCTGGCAGCACACATGCAACTGTGGCAGGATAACTTGGTAGGCTGCAAGTACAGTAAAATCTCAGACCCTTCAGTTCTTGATTTACTTCATAAAAACGATGAAATAGTCATGGATATTTTTCCAACCTTTAAATATCCTTCAGTTTTCTGACTAATAAATCTGCTTCTAGTAAGATACCACTTAAATAGCTTTGAACATTAATAAGAAATAGCCCATGGTTTATATTTGGTTAAATAATTTATGAATAATTAGTAGAAATTAATAAAATGAGCATTCTTTACTACTTTTACTGTGTTGTAGAGAATATTCAGGAAAATATGTATCTATTTGTAAGAATGTGTTAATGCAGATTTAATTATTAAGAAATACTCTGTGCTTTGTTCTTCTGTTTAGTGTCAAGAGTCTTAAAGAATAATCTTTTCCTCAAAAGACATTACTATGGCAAATGGATTTCTTTTGGTTGGTTAATTCCTAAAGCATGTCTGGTGCATGACTGGGACCCCTGAGATGATAGAATCAACACTGCCCACTCCAAGAAATTTGAAGGTATTATAAATGAGGTATAGTTTTTAAAGGAAATAGGAAAAATAGATGTGGGAAAATAAAGAACCAGAGAAAATTCCTCTGCGATCAAATACATTTATTTTACAGCTAAAGCAAGACAGGTGGTGAACAAATTCATAATGAAAATGCTACTCACAAACTAGCAGCTGGCCATGCGTGCAACTGAGGGTATGTGCAAAACCAGGTTATTTCCAATACCAGTGTGCAGATTTGATTTCTTCATGGAATTAACTCTACATTGTACACATATTAACATAATCCAGGCCACCATGAATATCTGTTGGTGGGGTATTTTCAACTCACTCACCGTTTCAGCTCAAAGCCCACACACTAGCCAGATGACCGTCACCTACCTGTCTATAGTAAATAGACAGCCTGGCGAGTGGCACTTTTCTTGTTCTGTAGCCAATGGCACTGCATCGTGACCAGACACATGTACACCAACACAGAGACAAACAGGACAGCTCCTCTCCTTACCTCTCCTTACTCGGCTGACAACTTTCTCTACAGTTCTTGGGGACAGGAGTGCCATGCAATGTACCATGAATTGGAATTCATTCTGAGGGCGATGAGCTGTCCCCCATGTTTGAGCATGAGTGGCCTAAGGGTCTCAGAAGAGTGGTTTCAGCACAAGCCAGCAGAAGTGCTAGCCAACAGTGACTGTGTGAGACAAGTCTCCTGACAGCCTAGTACACCCCCGGGCCCCTGGGCTAAAGCTGGGCTTGGTTAATGGCTGGATGGAAGGTATAGACATTTGGGGGCTCCTACAACAACAGACAAGAAGCAGTGCCTTAGTTTATACTGTTTTATGCATATCCCAGCCTCATCTGGATGCAAAGTCATAAATTCACCAAATATCAGAGCTGGGAGGGTTACTGCAGCCATCTCATAGTAAAAAATGTGGCAGCCCAGAGAGGTGAAACAAATTGCTAAACGGCACAGAACATGGTAGTGGCAGTCAGATTAGAAAGCAGTATGCTGACCCCTATTCCAGAATGCTGACACTAAATATTTCGCCAAATTTTTCAACAAGGATAATGGAAATAGTGTAAATACTTTAATCCAGAAAAAAGCCCCATGTGTGTTTAAAGCCACACAAATTGCCTATTTACTCTGCTTAATCAGGTCTTGCTCTTTTCTTTCTTTCACGTACACACATGCGCGCACGCGCGCACAATTGTGGTGAATGAAGATTTCTTGCTATACAAAGACAGAATCCACGTCTTCAGGAAGGCCTTTATAAAGCATGTTTCTCAATCCATGTCTTTGTGTGAGGTCTGGCAAACTGGCTTATTTTCTAAAACAATGCGTGGGTCAGAAATCAGAAGATCATCCTCCCCAAAGGAGGAGTTCTGGTCTGAGTTCACAAAGTTGGGGATGTCGAACTTCATGAGCCTGTTCAGCTCCTCCTCAGGCCTCCCACTGCCTCGGAGGGCTTCCTGGAACTGAACATCACTGTCAAGGGCTGTGGTCTGGTGACAAGCCTTGGGCCTGTCCAAGTGGTCCACTTCATTGATGTAACAATGAAAGAGGGACCTGGATTCCTCATTGCCCTGGCGACAAAACACCTTATCCGGCTCCAGTGGTCTTCCAAAGTCTGACACAAAGCTGTTCATTCTGAATCTCTTTTCAGAAGATTCTGCATTGCTATAAAGGAGAGAAAATAACAGATTATTTACACGGTAGCTCATTCACCTGCAGAACCATAGTTTTTGGCACACAGGGCAGGCCAGTGTATTTCCATGGAGCACCTATACAGGGCATGCAGGGAAACATCAAAAATGAGAGACTTCTGAAAATGTTCAAACAAACCCAAGTCAGAAGCTTAGGGATGAGAGCCCCTAGAGCATCCTGAGAGCAGATACCTTGCTAGGGAATCCCGTAATATTCTACATTATTCACCGATGTTTCTCAGTGGGATTCTTGGATTATTTGTATCACAATTACTTGAAGTACTTCTTAAATTGCAGATTCCTAGAGTCACAGGTCCCTAAAATCTCTGGATGTGGGGGATTTTCACAAGACCCCCAAGGATTAGAAGTTTAGAACCACTGGCCTGCAACAATGATCATACTATCTCATAGTGGTATGTTCAATATTTGTCAAAGCACTGTCATATCCATTTATCTCCTTTGATTCTCAAAATAAAACAAGGCAGTCATGTAGGGCAAGAATTATAATACTCATTTCATTGTTAGGTGCTGTTAAGTTGTTTCCAACTTATAGCAACCCTATGTACAACAGAACAAAAATGCTGCCCGGTCCTGCACCATCCTCACAATCATTGTTATGCTTGAGCCCACTGTTGTAGCCACTGTGTCAATCCATCTCGTTGAGGGTCTTCCTGTTTTTCACTGATCTTCTACTTTACTAAGAATGATGTCCTTCTCCAGGGACTGATCCCTCCTGATAACATGTCCAAAGGATTTGAGACAAAGTCTTGCCATCCTTGTTTCTAAGGAGCATTCTGGCTGTACTTATTCCAAAATAGATTTGTTCATGACTCATTTGACAAATGCATAAACTAAGGTAACCAAAACCAAACCAAATCTGTTGACATCAAGTCAATTCTGACTCACAGTAACCCTTTAGGACAAAGTGGAAATGTCCCATCGGGTTTCCAAGGCTGTAAATCTTAACGGAATCAGACTGCCACATCTTTCTCCTGCAGAGCCACTGGTGGGTTCGAACCACTGACCTTTTGGTTAGCATCTGAGCTCTTAAAACACTGCACTATCACTCATAAACTAAGGTAAGGAGCAGTCAAATTGTCCACTGAGTCAAACAGCCAGTTAGTGACAGGAGTAGGATGAAACCCAGGTTCCTAATTCCTTGTTTCACTTAATGTAGAACAAATTAACAGTTCAATGGGAATGAATGAATGAAATAACTCTCAATTTGTCCCATAAATGCATGAAAGAAAGAGCACAGGTAAATTGAATAACCTAATAGGCACAGTGGGTAAAGCGATCAACTGCTAACTGAAAGGTCAGCGCTTCAAAACCACCAGCAGCCACGGAAGAAAGATGTGGCAATCTGCTTCCATAAAGATATATAGCCTTGGAAACCCTATAGAGTCGCTATGAGTTGGAATCAACTTGACGGCAGTGAGTTTGGTTTTTTGGTTTTTTTGGATAGCCTATCTACTTTAATCACCACCCTTTCCAGACTTATACAAGGGTTGCTCACGCTCATATAGTAACTCCTTAAGGGTAAGAATCCTGTCTACACATTTTCAAATCGAGAACAGAATCTGACAAAAGTTAGGCTCTAAAGTATGTATTCAGTGAATGTATGATCTTTTTAATGATTTCAGTTCTTAAATCTCTTTCCTCCCATTCTATCACTCAGTATAAAGCACTTATGACCAAATTCTTATGGGTGAAGGGAGCGTGGATTCAATTTATCTGGTCATAT
This sequence comes from Trichechus manatus latirostris, assembly GCF_000243295.1. NCBI lineage: Eukaryota > Metazoa > Chordata > Mammalia > Sirenia > Trichechidae > Trichechus > Trichechus manatus. The sequence continues at coordinate 915,832 of NW_004444090.1, forward strand.
ATCACAAACCTCCAAATTATCAAGAATCACCTGGATTTCACCTACTTTGGTGAGTGGTGTCTGGGGTCTTAAAAGCTAGCAAGCATCCATCTAAGATGCATCAATTGGTCTCAAACCACCTGGAGTAAAGGAGAATGAAGAACACCAAAGACACAAGGAAAGTATTAGCCCAAGAAACAGAAAGGGCCACATAAACCAGAGATTGCATCATCCTGAGACCAGAACTAGATGGTGCCCAGCTACCACTAACGACCACCCTGACAGGGAACACAACACAGAGTCCCTGATGGAGCAAGAGAAAGATAGGGGGCAGAACTCAAATTCTAGTAAAAAGACCAGACTTAATAGTCTGACTGAGACTGGAGGAACCCCAGAAAGCATGGCCCCCAGACTCTGTTAGCCCAGAACTACAACAATTCCCAAGGCCAACTCTTCAGACAAAGATTAGACTAGACTATGGGATATAAAATGATACTAGTGAAGAGAGTGCTTCTTAGTTCAAGTAGATACATGAGACTAAATGGGCAATTTCTGTCCAGAGGTGAGATAAGAAGGCAGACAGGCTCAGGAGCTGGTTGAATGGACATGGGAAATCAGGGGTGGAAAGGAGGAGTGTGCTGTCACAGTATAGGGAGAGCAATTAGGGTCATATAACAATGCATGTATAAATTTTTGTATGAGAGACTAACTTGAATTGTAAACTTCACTTACACTACAACAATAAAAAAAAAAGAAATTAAAAAAAAAAAAAGAATCACCTGGATTTCAGAGGTCAGTCATCCTAAAAGATTTGCAATCCAGCCAACTGAGGGATTTTTATTCCAGATCTATCTCCTACCATGATTACTTGAGAGGCAAGGAATTCCCCTCAAAAATCTGAATTATTTCTATTAGTTATAAGCCTGTTAACAAATCTCATTGCCAGCTAAGCAGATGTGTTGTGAAGATAAATGATTTATACAAGAGTAAAACATTCATCAGGTCTTGTATTAAGAGTTCAGAGAAAAAATCACTTTAGAGACACTCTGAAGACTTGTGCATCAATGCAAATTTAAGTGGTCTTTTTTGTCTTTCAAATGATTTTTCCCCCCATAATTGTCATTTCACTAAGGTTTGAAAGATGTTTGAGAACAGGGATGAATATGCCAGCAATCTGTGACCAATAAGCTAAAATGTCACCTAGGAAAAAGAAAGGCTTAAAGTGTTTGGAAAAGCATGATTAAGACTGCTGGGGCCACACATCAATAGTCAACTGATTTCTGACAAGGGTGCTAAGTCCATTCAGTGGGGAAAGAAGAGTCTCTTCAATAAATGGTGCTGGGAAAATTGCATATCCACACGCAGAAAAATGAAACGGGATCCATGCATCACGCCATACACAAAAACAAATTCAAAATGGATAAAGAACCTAAATGTGCAAACTAAACCCACTGCCATCAAGTCGATTCTCACAGCAGCCCCATAGGATTTCCAAGGCTGTAAATACTTACGGAAGCTGACTGCCACATCTTTCTCCTATGGAGCAGCTGGTAGGTTCGAACCATCAACCTTTTGGTTAGCAGCCGAGTGCTTTAACCACTGCACCACCAGAGCTCCCTGTGGTGTGCAAACTAAAACTACAGAATTCTTAGAGGAACAAGCAAGAGCAATGCTGTGAGGCCTAGCTTTCAACAATGGATTATCTAATATAATAAAAGCACAAACAGCAAAAAATAAAATAAACAGGACCTCAAAAAAATTAAAAAATTAGTTCATCAAAAGACTTTACCAAAGTTACCACTTATATACAATAAAAAAATAAAAATTTTAAAAAAAGACTTCACCAAAAAAGTGAAAAGATGAGCTATCGACAGAGAGTATCTTTGGAAACCACATATCTGACAGGAATCTAATAAACAAAATATATATAAAACTTTAACAACTTAACAACAAAAAGACACATAACCCAATCATAAAATGGGCAAAGGACATGAATAGACATTTCACCAAAGAGGACATTCGAATGGCCACCAAACACATGAAAAGATGCTCAGAATAATTAGCCACAAGAGAGATGCAAATCAAAACCACAATGAGATACCATTACACTCCCACTAGGATGGCAAAGTTAAAAAAAAAAAGAAAATAACAAATGTTGGCAAGGATGTGGAGAAACTGGAATCCTTACGCATTGCTGGTGGGAATACAAAATGGTACAGCCTTTGTGGAAAACAGTGTGATGGTTCCCCAAAAAACTAAAAACAGAACTACTATATGACCGAGCCACCACACATTTGTCAGTCTGTCCTACTGTAGTGGCTTGCGTGTTGCTGTGATGCTGGAAGCTATGCCACCAGTATTTCAAATATCAGCAGGGTCACCCATGGTGGGCAGACTAGGAAGAAGAACCTGGCGATCTACTTCTGAAAAAACTGGCCAGTGAAAACCTTATGAATAGCAGTGGAACATTGCCTAATACAGTGTTAGAAGATGAGCCCCTCAGGTTGGAAGGCACTCAAAAGATGACTGAGGAAAAGCTGCCTCTTCAGAGTAGAGCTGACCTTAATGACGTGGATGGAGTCAAGCTTTTGGGACCTTCATTTGCTGATGTGGCACGACTCAAAATGAGAAGAAACAGCTACAAACATCCATTAATAATCAGAACCAGGAATGTACAAAGTATGAATCTAGGATAACTGGAAGTCGTCAAAAATGAAATGGAACATATAAAGATCGATATCCTAGGTGTTAGTGAGCTGAAATTGACCAGTATTGGCCATCTTGAATTGGATAATCATACGGTCTATGACAGGAATGACAAACTGAATAGGAATGGAGTTGCATTCATCGTCAAAAAGAACATTTCAAGATCTACCCTGAAGTACAATGCTGTCATTGATAGGATAATATTCATACGCCTACAAGGAAGACCAGTTAATACGACTATTATTCAAATTTACGCACCAACCACTAATGCCAAAGATGAGAAACTTGAAGATTTCTACCAACTTCTGCAGTTTGAAATTGATCAAACATGCAACCAAGATGCACTGATAATTACTGGTGATTGGAATGTGAAAGCTGGAAACGAAGAAGGATCAGTAATCGAAAAAAAGGGTCTTGGTGACAGAAACAACAATGAAGATCACAGATAGAATTTTGCAAGACCAATGACTTCTTTACTGCAAATACCTTTTTTCAATAACATAAGCAGCTACTGTATAGGTAGACCTCACTGGATGGAAAACACAGGAATCAAATTGACTACACCTGTGGAAAGAGAGGATGGAAAAGCTCAATATTGTCAGTCAGAACAAGGCCGGGGCCAACGTGGACCACACCATCAATTGCTCATATTCAAGTTCAAGTTGAAGCTGAAGAAAATAAAAACTAGCCTCGAGAGCCAAAATACAACCTTGAGTATATCCCACCTGAATTTAGAGACTATCTCAAGAATATATTTGATGCGTTCGACACTAATGACCGAAGACCACAGGAATTGTGGGATGACATCAAGGACATCATACATGAAGAAAGCAAAAGGTCATTAAAACGACAGGAAAGAAAGAAAAGACCAAAGTGGATGTCAGAAGAGAGTTTGAAACTTGCTTTTGAACATAAAGTAGCTAAAGCCACTGGAAGAAATGATGGAGTAAAAGAGCAGAAAAGTAGATTTCAAAGGGCACTTTGAGAAGACAAAGTATTATAATGAAATACACAAAGATCTGGAGTTAGAAAACTAAAAGGGTAGAACACACTCAGCATTTCTCAAGCTGAAAGAGCTGAAGAAAAATTCCAAGCCCCGAGTTGCAATTTTGAAGGATTCATTCTATGGGCAGAATATTCAACAATGAAGGAAGCATCAAAAGAAGATGGAAGGAATAAACAGAGTCACTGTACCAAAAAGAACTGGTCGATGTTCAACCATTTCAGGCGGTAGCATATGATCAAGAACCGATGGTACTGAAGGAAGATGTCCAAGCTGCACTGAAGGCATTGGCAAAAAACAAGGCTCCAGGAATTGACAGAATACCAATTGTCACCTGACCTATGAACTTTGGGATACAAGCCTGCAGGAATGTCCAGTCTGTCACCTGACCTCTAGATCAGCTCTTGGACTTGCCAGCCCCCATAACTGCATGAACCAATTGTTGAAGAAAAAAAAAAATCTCTCTCTCTCTATAAATATGCATGTGTGTATATAAAATAGAACCAGTGAGATATATATATCTATTTTATGTATATATGTCACTACAGAACTATATATATATAGTTTTTCTACAGAACCCCAATACATCTTTTGATGAGCAGAAGTTTTAAATTTCAATTAAGTACAATTTATCAATTTGTCTCTTATGTTTAGTGTTTTTTGTGTCCTCTCTAAGAAATAATTGCTTACCCAAAGCCTTCAAGATATTCTCCTAAGCTTTCTTCTAGAATGGTGCTGTCCAATATGGTGCCGCAAACAATTACTGATGGTTTGAACACACCCAGAGGTGCCTCAGAAGACAGGTGATCTGCTTCTGAAGGTCACGGCCACTGAATTGAAAACCCTGTGGAGCACAGTTCTACTGTGCAACACATGGAGTCGCCAAGACTCAGAATTGGCTCTACTGTTGTGTGTGTGTGCGTTTTAATTTACAAATGAAGCACCTGCTGCTATGTCAAGAGTCTCAGTGTGCAGACGACTGTCCTCGGGTTTGCCCACTCATGAAAAGTGATGGGCAGACCAGGCTGTTGGCACCTGATATTTCCAACAGTCAGTCACAGTGGACTTTTAAAGATGTATAATCTAAAAATCTACTAAGAGTGCAAGCTTCTGTGATAAACAACCAGTGAGAAAATAACCACCAACATTTATCGTGCCTAGCCTGTGCTGAGTGTTTTATCTCATGTAATAAGCCCTAAGAGAGACACCTATTACACCTTGCTGGAAAAGCAGTAGCTAGCACTCAGTAAATACCTTTTAATTGATAGGGAATTAAAAGTATCTCCTGAAAAAATGTTTACAAATGGAATCAAATACATAAAATAGTCAGAATTTCTACCTCTGCATAGTGGGGAACATCTTGGAAGGACAGGGCTTTCTTGGGAACCACTCACAACATCTGCACTTTGCCAGCTATTTCCTGTGGCCATGGTCATTATCAAAGACCTTGGCACTGACATTTTCCTGTTATTAGCTTTTAGTTGCACTGTACCTGTCCTTTAGAGAGTGCCATATTCAGGTAAATTGCAATTCAGAGTAAAACGTAATTTCCGTTTTACAAGGTCATGAGCAACCCTGCACTCACCCCTAAATGAAGAACATCCTCACCTGGACAAGGTGCACTTAGCAAAGGCTACAAAGGGAGGGTATTTTAGGAATCAGATGTATTTTGAGAAGTCCAAAAAGTTCAACATAAAAATGTGATCCACGCCTCTCTAGCTGGCAGATTTACGATAATGGGCTATAATGCTTTAACAAGACAGCATACAGAGTAAATGACTCTTTAGCTGAGAAAGTGGGGTTGGGGGAGTGGGGAGGGATGGTTCTTTTAATGTCATTGTCCATAAAGGACCCAGATAAGAGCTTTTTTTTTCACACAATAGCAAATATTCCATGGGAAAAATAATCGCTGTCAAAGCTGCTTCTTGGGCCTAAAAGCTTTTAAGAAAGGTGATATCGGCTTTGTAATAGCCCTCTTTTCCCCTCTGCAGTATACATTACTAAAAAACCTGGCGCTGTCAAGTCGATTCTGACTCAGAGCAACCCTACAGGACCGAGCAGAACTGCCCCATAGGGTTTCCAAGTTTGTAATCATTTTTTTTTTTTTTTGTACTTTAGATAAAGGTTTACAGAGCAAATTAGTTTCTCACTGAACAATTAACATACATATTGTTTTCTGACATTGGTTGCCAACCCTATGACATGTCAACACTTTCACCTTGACCTCGGGTTCCCCATTACCAGCTTTCCCATCTCCTCCTGCCATCTTGTCCTTAGCCCTGGGCTGATGTGCTCATTTAGTCTCGTTTTGTTTTATTGGCCCGTCTAATATTTGGCTGAAGCATGAACGTCAGGAGTGACTTCAGTACTGAGTTAAAATGGTGTACGGGGGCCATACTCTTGGGGTTTCTCCAGTGTCTGTCAGACCAGCAAGTGTCTTTTTTTTTTGTGAGTTAGAATTTTGTTCTACATTTTTCTTCAGCTCTGTCTGGGCCCCTCTATTGTGATCCCTGTCAGAGTAGTTGGTGGTGGTAGCCAGGCACCATCTAGTTGTGCTGGACTCAGTCTGGTGGAGGCTGTGGTAGTTGTGGTCCATTAGTCCTTTGGACTAATCTTTCCCTTGTATCTTTGGTTTTCTTCATTCTCCCTTGCTCCAGTTGGGGTGGGACCAGTGAAGTATCTTAGGTGGCCACTCACAAGCTTTTAAGACCCCAGACGCTACTCACCAAAGTAGGATATAGAACATTTTCTTTATAAACTATGTTATGCCAGTTGAGCTAGATGTCCCCCGCCAAGGCTGTGATCTTTATGGAATTATGGTGTTGGCAAAGAATACTGAATACACCATGGACTGCCAGAAGAATGAACAAATTTGTCCTGGAAGAAGTACAGCCAGAATGCTCCTTAGAAGTGAGGATAGCGAGACTTCGTTTCACATACTTTGGACATGTTATCAGGAGGGATCAGTCCCTGGAGAAGGTCATCATGCTTGGTAAAGTAGAGGATCAGTGAAAAAAAGGAAGACCCTGAATGACATGGATTGACACAGTGGGTGCAACAATGGGCTCAAGCATAACAACGATTGTGAGGATGGCGCAGGACCGGGCAGTGTTTTGTTCTGTTGTACATAGGGTTGCTATGAGTCAGAACCTAAGAACAACAACAACAATAATCTTCATGGGAGCAGAAAGCCACATCTTTCCCCCGATACATTACTTGTGCTCACCAATATCTGCTTCCCTTCTTCTGGCAGCACAGAAGACTACCGTTCCCAGCCCTCAGGCAGTTAGGTGGGTGTGGCTAGTTCTGACCAGTGATGTGTTTCACTTCCAGGTGGAAGAACAGAAGCTGTCTGAGATCTCCAGGTGTTCTCTTCTCCTGTCACACCAACCCAGGAGGCTGAGTATTACGGGTAGTACAGCTACACGACTGAGAAGCTTCTGTCAACCCCTTGCTGACCCTTGGCAGACATGTAGCCTGAGCAAGAAATAAACCTTTGTGGGTGGCACAAACAGCGATGCACTGAGTTACTAACTAAAAGGTTGGCAATTCAAATCCACCCAGAGCTGCTTCGGAAGGAAGTCCTGGTAATCTACTTCAGAAAGATCACAGCCATTGAAAACTTGGTGGAGCACAGTTCTACTGTGACACACATGGGGTGGGCCATGAGTTAGAATCGACTCAATGGCAACTGGTTTTTACTGGGTTTTGTGTTAAACTGAGAGTTGGGGAATTGTTACTGCATCAGAGCCTAGCCTAGCCTATTACATATCCCTCCACTAACAGAAGCCATTGAGCAGAAGCCATTGAGCAGTCAGTGATTCCAGAACTGAAGTGCTTATCCTAACATGATCCCAAATTAAAAACTTCAGAAAAAAAATGTCCATTTTATCGTGGTGTCATTGGATCTGTGCAATTGGAATGGATCTCAACTCCTGTCACCCAACGATGTTAAAGGGAAGTCCAGCCAGGGATGTCAAATATGTGTTCTCTGTCCAAAAAAAAAAAAACTGTAATTGACTCTGGATGGCTGCCTAGAGTTATTTTGAAAACGACTCTGAGGTCAAGTCTCGGCTAAGCAAGAAAGAGGACACAGTTAATTAGTGATGTCTGCTGTGGGCATAGGCACAGGAAGTGGGGGCACAGATGTTAGTTACCTGCCATCCTGTGTCCTACTACTATTTCAGAGATGCGCATACTCTTTCCATGTACCAGCCATGATGAGATCCTATGGAATCACTCAGCCCTGCCCTGAGATGCCCCCACGGAGAAAAAGAATTAAGTAGTAGATCCAGCACTGATTCATGTATTTGAGATTCCAGACTTGACCAGGTACCTTAACCTGAATGTTGGAGTCATGTGTTCAAAAAGGATGCCGCCTAGTATCCTAATTGAGCAAGTAACTGTTCTTTGTGACAAACCATCCACACAGCCTTGTACGTAAAGCAATCAGAATTCAGACATGTTAGTTCTTCGGAACCATCCCCAGGATTCTCTACTTTGACACCTTTCGTTCTTGAGATGCACCCAAGCTGAAGCTGGGGAAGAACGAGGCAACATGTGAACAAGTGTAGACACAATGTGAATGCTTAGGGCCTGGTTATCTCATGAGGTGATGGGTTTTTTTCTTCTCCCTCCTACTCTTTACCCAGACCCTTCATGTCTCCCCAGGACTTCTGCCAGCACAGCAGGGGTGGACTAACATTTACTGAATGACACTGTCAGTCCAGTGTACGCCAGCAGCTCTAGAGGTATTGTCTCATTTAATCTTTACAGTAATCCTAGGAGGCAGATACTACTTTATTTTTTTTCATAAATGAGAAACCTCAAGCACAGATTAAGAGTTTGGCCAAGAGTCTCAATAAGCAAACCTGGAAATGTTTGACTCCAGGGCCCATGCTTGGTCCAGAAAGTGACCAAAGGAAAAAAAAAAAACTGGCTGCCTGCTAAGATCTCTTTTTCAAAAGAAGGAAGAAATTAAAAATTATCAGTATGACAAAGTTTAGTGTAATGGGTAAGAACAGGAAATTAAGAGTCAAAAAGACTTTAGTTTGAAGCCTGGCTCTATAGAGTTATACCTGTGAAACTTCAGGCAACTGCTTTAGCCTTTTTTTTCCCCCATCTGTAAAATGGGGACAGTTATAAGACTTACTTTATCTTCTTGTGAGGATTTAGTGGATAATGCATGTAAGATGATTAGTAGTCCCTGGCATATAGTAAACACTTGATAAGTTAACTCTTATTATTATTCTCAATGACTTCTCATTCTTTCCCTCACTCCTAATTATCACATAGAAACTTAGTGAGTTGTTTTATATTAAAGATGGCTGTATGGGGAGAAACAAAAAACAAAACCAAAAAAAACAATGTCTGCTTTAGAAGAAAATTCCTGCCAAATAAATGTCAAGTTTACTAAGATCTAAAAGCTTTCTTTAACTGATCCAATTAAGGGTTTTTCCACATGTCTGATTTTTTCAATTTTTATTATTATGATATACTGCAACCAAACTCCGTATCTCATGTTGCCTCAGACTGTGTACGAAAGCATTTAAAGTACGGCCGTGAGAGCTGATCCATCATTTTATTAAAAGTAAAAAAAAAAAAAATTAGGCTTTCTTTTTGACCTTGTGAGACGCATGTAGGGTTATGATGACCACTGTTCTCTGACTGGAAGCCATTCAGAACCTTCGTCAAAAAGAGAGACCATCTAGCAGTCTGACTGAACTGCCAATTGGAAAACTGAAAATGCAAGTCTCAACTACCCAGGATCACCATGACACCTTAAGAAAGCCATGATCTGTTCTGTACTAAGGTGTTCTCATCCATAAAATCACCTGCCTCCTACATGAAAACAAAACCATCTCAATAACCCTGCAAAAATCCCTCTTGCCCTCAGAGGAAAAGGAAGATAACAGGGCGTTGTTATTCCCTGACCGCTCTATAAAATGTGCTGTAACCCGAGCTCATCCTCAGCTTTTCTTACTACTGTTACAATCCACAGCACATTTTCAAATTCCCTGAACCTATAGAAAAGGCAAGTGTGGATGTTTATAAGGACATCAAGAGAGAGAAAGGAAAGTTCATGTATTTTTAGTGGCTGTTAAAGAAATTCTCAACCTTATGTCTCCATATGCTTCAATAAAATGGTATTTTCCTTTCATTTAAAATGTTGGCATTTAAACATTTTTTTCTGGACTTTGATGCCTGGAAATAGCTAACTGTTGGGCAGAACTGTTCCCTTTACCCAGGCACATGTTACAGTGCAAGTATAACCTGAAGACTGAACAGCAGATGCCAGAGGCTGTGGGATGAAACACAAAAATGAAAGCGTGCAGGATGAACCCTCAGTTTACTCATATGCCCTTGTCAAGCTGTGAGGATTCAATGCATAACATTAGGAATCTGTGCTAAATTTCTTCCATTTACTCCATTCTCCCCGACCCTGTTCTGCGCCCTGAGAAACTGCCTCTAGCTGCTGGTTGTGTTCAGCTAACAGGGAATGATATGGGAGATGGCAAGGAAGGAGGTAAGTGAGGTCTTGGAATTTATTTTGAAGCTCCCTGAGCAGTTACCCTGGGCTAGCTGTGCCCTTGGTCCAAGGTCACAGCCCCTCTCAGGCAGCCCTTTTCACAGGACTCCTGGATTCCAGTCATGGCTCCCTCCCCTTACCCCTTCAGATCTCAGATGATACCTGCTCCTCAGCGTTGCTATCCCTGGGGTGCTGCACTATCCTATCAGGTTGCCCTCCCCTCTGTCCACAACTTCTGAATATCAAAAGCTTTTCTAATTCCCCAATTTGAATGCGCTCTCTGTGCCATGAGTTGCAATCAACTCAACGGCAACTAACAACAATAACATCTGTTGCCTGCTGGGACCGACCAACAACGTATTCAACGTATGTTATTTTTGCCTTTACCTTTGAAGAAGAGTTGGGATAAAGAAATATCCTCTAAAACTTTCAGGGTTTTTTGCAAACCATAACCAAACAAATAGATACTTTATGATGTTACTCGAAGTTCTTTAACATTCTTTAAGCACCTACGTGATAATGGGAGCATGATGTTACTCAACATTCTTTAAGCACCCACGTAATCATTATGCTTATTGAAGAAATGGAGTCCCTGGGTGATGCAAATGGTTAGTGCTCGGTTGCTAACCAAAAGGCTGGAGATTCGCGTCCACCCAGTGGTGCCTTGGAAGAAAAGCCTGCTGATCTACTTCCAACAAAATCAGCCATTGAAAACCCTATGCATAGTTTTACTTTGGCACACATGGAGTTACCAGGAGTTAGAATCCACGCAATGGGGAACTAGTAATTAAAAAAATACAAATGCTTTCTTTATCATATTATGAGAATATACAATCCATAATGCTTCCCTTTTTATTCTAGCTTCAAGAAAATTCAGTGTTAAATTCAGTATTTGTCAATAATTAATTTAGTTGAATGCTCAATAACAATTATTTCTCTGCCCCTTTAAAAGTTCTTTAAAAGTGGTTTTCATCCTATTTTTGCTATTGTCTTTTTTCTCTGTTTTAATCTGATGAATCATCTAAATCCTTTTAAGAATAAGGAGAAAATACATCCTAACTAATAAAAATCAGGCATGGATCAGCAGCAAGACAGCAGGAAAGAACCGAGAAACCTAGGTTCACAAGCTCTAGGTGAAAACAAGTCCCAGAAGTGAGGCAAAGTGCCAGGAGGAAGGCAGAATTCTGCTCCACAAGCATCTGGTCCAGACAACAAACCCATAGCCATCCCCTTTTCTCCATCCACTGGAAGCAACCCCAGGCCTGGGTACTGGTTTGTTTCTTCACTTCCTTATGGGACTTAACAAACATTTATGAACGACCCAAACTTACTCTTGGTGTGGGGCTCCCGTCTTGGTCAGCAAGGTCAGCACAAAAAACATGAATATCACGAAGACTGCAAGACCAACCCAAAATCCAATCACAATGGAATCTGCAAGACAGTTAATGTTGGGATTAGTATTTCACAGTAGCTTAAAACTTGAACATTCAAGGAATCTGAGCTTACAGCGGCTTGGAAGAAAGGCCTGGTGATCTGCTTACATAAAGATAACAGGCAGCAAAGAAAATCCTACGGAGCAGGGTTTTCTACTTTCTAACACATGGGGTCATCATGGTTTGGAATAGACTCACTGGAACAGGTTTGCTTGTTTTTGTTTGTTTGGGTACATGAATGAGTAAGGAAGTAAATGATCTGCTGAGCCAATCTTGACCCATCAGTCAAATGGGAACAGATAAAATGTAGAGAATGAGGGAGAGGGAAGAGTCTGAGCTGCCTCCCAGGTTTCTGTCTCAGATGACTAAGGAGACGATTTTTTTTTTTTTTTTTTTTTTCACATAACAGGGACCACAGTAACACAAAGAGACTTCGGCCTTATTTACTCTGGTCTTCTATCCCAGTAAGGAACCCAGGACCAGATGTAGGACATTAAGATCCTCAAGACTCAACCGAAGCATCCTGAGTTAGAAAATACAATTTCTAGCAGAGGCTGCAATATGAAACTTGAAATGAATTCTAATTTAAAACAAACCAATTTTGTATTTTCACTTATGTTCATGCTAGAATAATTCAGGCCCTCATTATGTCTTGAGGAGGACATACAAATGGCCTCCTGGAGGCTCTCCCTGCCTTCTACCTTTTCCTGTGATTCATCTTTATAAATCTGCTTTAACTTCAGCTCTGTTAATGTTTCTGTTTTATGAACAATCTTCAACAAAAATAGACCTGACCTCCTTTTCCAGATTAAAAGAGATTCCACGTGTAAAATACTTTACATGATGCCTGGCATCTGAGAAGTTACCTCACATATACTGGTTATCATCATTAAAATTATCATCATCCTCCTCTCTTGATTTACCCCTCATACAACCTATAAATTTCTAATTGGACTAGCGGACATTGTATCCCTGTATTTACCTTAACTTTCAACCACAGTTTCCTAACAGTCATGCCTTTACAGGGGTTCCTGCCTCTACGTGGCTGGAACAACTTCCTCCAATCTGGAGCTGATGAACATCCATCTATCCTTTGAGGCCCATCCCATGCACCATTTCCTTCACAAAGCCTTCCTTAATGTCCCCAACTGATGTGCTCTTTCCCTCCTTTGGACCCCATGGCATTTTGTATGTGCTTCTCTAAATGGGCCCTTCCTTGATTCTCTCTTAGGCAATACTCACAGGTATGCATCTCCAGACAAGGATTAGGCTGGATTATCTACAGAATGGGGTACATACACCAGAGGGTCTCAAATCTGGGGGGCAACTGAGCTGAGTCATTTTACACTTTCTGATCTATTCTAAGAAGTTTACCTATATGCGGGTACAGTGAGGACACTTGGCAATTTTTAAAAAAAAATAAATGAAGGGAGCTCATGCATTAAATGTATTTAAATGCAAAGCATTGTTCCCATTAAATCAGATCTACGTAGCACTCTTCCTAAAGAAAGCAAATGAACAATTTACTTTGCATAATTCATACTTTCATTCTACATATACGATTGCCTAGAGGTTAACAATTTTTACTCAACAACTTTTATTCAGCACTCTGGGTGCAAAACTAATGTATCTTTCCTGGGGTTAAGAGTACTAAAGAAATAGAAATTGTAGACTTTGCCTTATAATAATATAACAGAAATGAGGCATAAAAAAAGACATAAGGACAAGCACCAAAAAACACATGTATACAAGTACAGGCAACATGTAACAATAAAATCTCAATTATGGGGGGCACAGTCTGTGAAGAAACATTATACAAATAAATGGCAGTTCCGCACACTGTATTTATCAAATGCCTGCACAGTGTAATCAAATTCTAAAATTACACACCAGTGTTATATTTAAGTCCTCAATTTCGAACTTAATCTAGTCATGTTGATTTACATTTTAAAAATCTGTTTACTAAGAAGGTGCTCTTGTGAGGACAGCTTTCACCCTGAGAATGGTGGGGTGATCCCAACCAGTCCTCCACTTCCTAGCCAAGGGGTGGGCAGAGGTGGGGAAGCAATGCCTTTAACCCAGGCCGGTCCCTTCTCTTGGCCCATCTAGCACCCTAGGTACAGGATCAAGAAGCAGTAATAATGTGGGGTATGAGAGGGTCACAGCCCTCAGAGAAGTTATGAGGGGTGAGGAGGAGGACTGTGTTAGAATTTAAGAATCCCTGTGACCCAATCTGGAAACCCTGGTGGTGCAGTGGTTAAGTGCTATGGCTGCTAACCAAAGGGTCAGCAGTTCAAATCCACCAGGCGCTCCTGGGAAACCCTATGGGGCAGTTCTACTCTGTCCTATAGGGTCACTATGAGTTGGAATCGACTCGACAGCAATGGGCTTGGTTAGTTTGGTGGTGACCCAATGTTCTAAATGTTTCCTTCAAAATGTAGCATCTAATTTTCCCATCACATTAGCCTTAAGTAGCTCTGCTTATTCACATTCCCCTTTGAAAGAAATTTTGCTTCCTCAAATTACTTCCATTTATTTCCCCCTTACCTCTGCCACATGACCTTGAGCACACAGCACTTTCTCACTCTGAGTGCCTCACAGGGAACACTGGTGATCCCCATCTCATCCCAAGAATATCCAAACCCTCTTGAAGTTATATTTGCATGCTGAGTTTCATGGACATAGGCACTGCATTGAAAGGAGCAAAGCAGAGCTCCTGGTCTTACCCAAAGAACCCTTTTCTGGAGAAAAGTCAGAATACAGGTTTGCCCACAGCGAGGTGTAATGAGGCTAGATGGTTAAGGAAGCCTAGAGAAGCCGCCCAAAGGGGTTCCTAACAAAGCCAAGCAGCCACAGCCCATTCTGGCTATAAACTGAGCTACATAGAGACTATTAAGGGAGTGAAATAAACGGCCCAGGGGAATTCCAAATGGAATGTGTCATAATAAAATAATTTTCCCTTAACCTGACTTAATGAAACAAGGGAGCTGAAAGCTAACAACTGCACGGTTTTCACTGGCAGGATCTTTCTCTTCACATATTATCTTTTCCACTCTAGGGTGGGGCTAAAATAAACTACCCCATCCCACTTTCTCTCCTCTTCACCTCCTGAGAATAAATTGTGACCTTTATCCATTTCATGGTTGTATGAAAAACCGGGACTAATACCGAACTTGAAAGAGAGGATTCAGGGCACGAGAGCCAACTGTACTCACACCACTTCCAGTTCCTAAGGTGGTAAGGTCAGTTTTGTGGTATGAATTCTTGGCAAGGAACCAACAATGATGTTCCAGTTTTTGTCTCTACTGTGCTCCTGACAATACATCTTACTCCACACCTTTGCAAGCTCTAGCTCTGCTTCCTGTCCTGATCACTTAGCTTCTTGCTGACTTATCCATGCATGTACCAGGCATTATCTGCAAGGTGGCATATGAAAAAAAGCACGGAATTTGGCCACCACTGACAACTCAGAATAAGAAGATGCTCATTTAATCTTTTCTCAACTCAGCAGCCACAGTGGTCCTGCTAAAATGTACAAATGTCCATTCACTGACTCATAGGCTTTTGCTTCTGTTTCTCTAAGTATTCCATCTCTCATCCAGCTGAACCCTTCAGAACTGAGCTATTTCTTTCCTTCCCTTTACAGCAAAACTCAAAAGATCTGTCTATATGTAATGTCTTCCATTCTTTTTCTCCCATTTTTTCTTGAACCGACTCCATCAGCCCTTCATCCCCCAATACTCCACTAAAACAGCTTTTAAAAAGATTGCCAGTAACTTCTACGTGGTAAAACCAACCTCAAGTGTCAGTCCTCAACTAACTTGACCTAACAGCAGCATTTGACACAAAAGATTCTCTCATCCTTGAAACCTTTCTTCACTTGGCTTCCAGGAAATCACAATTGCCTGGATTTCTTCCTACCTCTCTGTCCTTTCCTTCTCAGACTCCTTTGCTGCTTCCTCCTCAACCTCTCCGCCAATCCCAGTTTCTACATGCTAGCATGCCCAGGGCTCGGGGCCCTAGTGGCACAGTGGTTAACAGCTCAAGCTCCTAACCAAAAGGTCAGCAGTTGAAATCCACCAGCCACTCCTTGGAAACCCTATGGGGCAGTTCTACTCTGTCCTACAGGGTCACTATAAGTTGGAATCGACTCCACAGCAATGAGTTTGTTTGTTTTTAGCATCCCCAGGGCTCAGTTCTTGGACCTCTTCAGTTTTCTATCTACACTCACTCATCCACCCTCCTGATCAGAATACCATTTATATGCTGATGACTCTCAAACCTACACCATCATCCCACACCTCTCCTCCCATGTCCCCTTGGATGTCTGATAGGCATCTCAAACTTAACAGGTCCAAAATGGAACTCCTGATGTAATTCTCCAAAATCTCCTTCTCCCATTGTCTTCCCCATCTTATTTAATGGCAATCCATCCCCGCAGTTACTCAGATAACAAAGCGTCAAATCATCCTTAACTCTTTCTCTTACACCCCATAGCCAATCCACTGACAAATCTTGTCAGATTTACCTTCAAAATATAGCTACAATGTACGCACTTCTCATCACTCCACTGCCCCCACTCTGATCCCAGCCACCATCATAACTTGCCTGAACTAATGCAATAGCCTCCTGACAGGTCTATGCTTCCAACTTCATTCCCTTCAGTCTATTCACAACCCAGCTGCAGTGTGGTCTTTATTAAACCTATGCCAGATGCCACTCCTCTGCTGAAAACCCTCAAATGACTTTTTAGTGTAGAAGTCAACATCCTTAGGATGAACTCTAAGGCCCTGCCTTGATCTGGTCCCCACTACCTCTTTGACTTCATCTCCTACTGCTCTGCCTCTCAGTTCTTCACCTGGGCCATGCTGGCCTCTTCACTGTTCTTTGAATGTTTCAGCTTACTCTTGTCATAGATCCTTTTATGGAATATTCTTCCCCCAGATATCTTATAGCTCACTTCCTCCAGGTCTTTGCTCAAAACTCTACTTCTCACTGTGGCCTTCCATGGTCATTTTATACTTTCACCTCCACACTCTAATCCTCTTTCCCACCTGTATATTTTTCCTTTTTAAATCACCATCTGACATAGTTTGTTTATTTAACATGTTAATTGTCTATCTCTCCCACTAGAATGCAAGCTTTATAAGAAGGGGTACCTTTCTCTCTTTTTCTTTTGTGCTTTAAGTGAAAGTTTACAATTCAAGTTAGTCTCTCATACAAAAATTTATACACACATTGTTATGTGACCCTAGTCGCGCTCCCTATAATGTGACAGCACACACTCCTCCTTTCCACCTCGGATTTCCCGTGTCCATTCAATCAGCTCCTGACCTTTTTTGCCTTCTCATCTCACCTCCGGACAGGAGCTGCCCATTTAGTCTCATGTATCTCCTTGAGATAAGAAGCATTCTCTTCACAAGTATCATTTTATATCTTATAGTCCAGTCTAACTTGTCTTAAGAGTTGGCTTCGGGAATAGTTTTAGTTCTGGGCTAACAGAAAGTCGGGGGGCCATGTCTTCCGGGGTCCCTCCCATCTCAGTTAGAACAATAAGTCTGGGCCTTCTACTAGAATTTGAGCTCTGCACCCCACTATTCTCCTGCTCTGTCAGGGACTCTCTGTTGTGTTCCCTGTCAGAGTGGTCATTGGTGGTAGCCACCATCTAGTTCTTCTGGTTTCAGGCTGATGGAGTCTCTGGTTTATGCGGCCCTTTCTGTCTCTTGGGCAAATATTTTCCTTTTGTCTTTGGTGTTCTTCATTCTCCTTTATTCCAGATGGGTTGGGACCAATTGATGCATCTTAGATGGCCGCTCGCTGGCTTTTAAGACCACAGACATCACTCACCAAAATGGGATGCAGAACATCTTCTTAATAAACTTTGTTATGTCAGTTAACCTTGTCCGCTGAAACCGTGGTCCCCAGACCCCCGCCTCTGCTACTCTGTCCCTTGAAGTGTTTGGTTGTAGTCAAGAAACTTCTTAGCTTTAGGTTTAGTCCAGTTGTGCTGACTTCCCCTGTATTGTGTGTTGTCAGAAGCGGTACTTTTGTGTTTTCTGTTCACTGTTGTATCTCCAGTGCTTAAAATGATGCTGCATACAAAAGATGCTCAATAAATATGTGTTGAATGAATGAGTGAATTTCCACTCTGCTAGTGCTAAATGTATGTCATATATGTGTCCATTTCTGATACACAGTAAGATTTAATACTCAATTCAAAATGAGGGTAAAAGAATTCACAATGACCATCAGAGGTTGTTTCTCAGATGAAAGACCCTTTGAAGGTAAGAATCTTAATTTCAACAGGTAGAGAAACTTAGTCAGACATTAAAATGTAACTACTGTTGCCAAATATTATTCATAACAGGCAAAGCAAATGAAGATAAATGTTATGTTCATGCCTATCCTCTGTAAGAGCTTCACCCTGAAAGTCTTGCTTTTATTGTTTCGAAATTGCACCTAACTGGCTTGATATTCTGCTCAGAAAACAAGGAGACACACTTGAGGCTCAGAATCACAGCATTTTTAAATGGAAAAGACTGCACCAACGTACACACTGCAATAGTTGACTTAATCTTTACATTTTCCTGTATGCCTGGGTTTTTTGCTGTTACTGTTTTTGTTGTTTTATGGGTCTCATATACTGTCAGGTTCCTGAAGCTAAGGCTCTCTACTTTCATCAGTTCTCTTATACCAGAACAGTAAGTGCTCACTTTGGTATTTTTTGTTTTTTTCATGATGTAAATGCTAAAATTAACAAAATCACCCCCTTATTAACTGTATGGTAAGTAAAGTAAGGATGTAATGTTCACTTCTATGCAAATATTTTGCAGGAATTTTTCCAGCTAAAATCATTGGTAAATGTGTTCTTAAAATATTTTTCTCATCTGTCTCTGGAAATATACCAACCAAAATTATAGCAGTACCTCTGTCTTTTGTACCCCTGAAACTAACGAAAAGAGACAGGAGCAGACTGACACAAAAATAAAATTTGTGTCACCAAGCTGTAAAAGCCCACATTAAACCCTGTTGCTGTCGAGTCAATTCCGACTCATTGCAACCCTATAGGACAGAGTAGAACTGCCCTACGGGGTTTCCAAGGAGCGGCTGGTAGATTGAACTGCCGATCTTTTGGTTATCAGCTGAGCTCTTAGCAGGAATATATGACAATTTTCTTAGTCACATTGATTTCCACTATAATTCGTAACAAGCGAATGCCCTTACCTAACTGGTATCCCAGAAAGAAAAAGACTAAAGAATTTAAGTAAATTGCTGTTATTGTCGTTAGGTGCTGTGGAGTCGGTTCCAACTCATAGGAACCTTATGTACAAACATAAGTAAATTAAGGAGGGTAATTTTACAGGCTGACACCAACAGTCTTCCAGCTAATAATCAATAACAGTATATCCTAATGCATTCCATATGCTTTTCTCTTTCCGCAAAGAAGTACCGAGCAGATGTCAACAAAAGAATGGGTGAAAATGTTTAATTATTACTATTTAATTATTAAATGTTTAATTATTACTATTACTAAATGTGGTGTAGTCAATGCTTTATGTTAGGAACAAAAAACAGAAAGTATCCCCCTGCAGGGGAGCAATAACAGGTATAGGAGGTCATGAGTGCCAAGCCAGGTCTGAGTGGCAGTGGCCAGGAAAATGGTAGGAAGTAGAGGCATTTCCTTTGATGCATTTGCATCACCAATTCTAATGTCTCTGGTATTTGCTAATCCGTCCCATTCATCTGGACCTATTAAGCACCTAAAACTTTTATGGTGCCGTTGATACACATTCTGAAACAACAGAATATCTCAGGGATATTTATGGGGCAACCAAGACAGGGCCTGGGAGTGGGCAGCAGCTCCAGCCTATTATGTCAACTGTACTTAATGAGACAAGGATGCTTCATGCTGGCCGATCAGCACGCAGCCATGACTGGAGTTAGGTAGCAACCTTTCACAGAATTACATTTCCTTGATCTGTGCTGGATCAATAATCACTCCAATAACGTGAACACAATCCATGCCAATGACACAGAGTTAGGAATGATGGCAGGCTATTCTTGTCAGTCATGATGAACACACACAGACTGCTCCTCACAGCTACAGAGAACTAACGGGGTTGGAAGGATGCCATCGATTATGTGTTACAAAAGAAGGTTCTTCAAATAAGAGTTCCAGATTCTATTTCTGTACCTGTTTTTAGACAGTATAAACTTTCACACAGTTGAAGGAAGTGGGATGCTTACGGCTTAAACAAAAAAAACTCAAGCTAAACTAGTAAAGAACGTTTGCCATGAGAATTGTGCTTTTTAAAGAATTGTCTATAGGAGACCAAATTACCAACAGTAACTCTAAAGCATAGATGAGAAGTTTAAGGGGTAGTGAGTCTAAGCCAATAGTCGTATAACAATATGGGTAGACATAACTGAGAACGGTGACACAATGTGAAGAACATAATCAATGTTATTGAATTCACCTGTAAAAATTGATGAATGACTGTCTGTTTTGCTGTGTATATTTTCACCAAAATTTGAAAAAAAAAAAAAAACTATCTGAGATTGACACTGATTTACATTTCCCTACTAAGGGAATCTTTCAAGAACCTCTTCGTTTCGAATCACGAAGGGCCCCAGGTAATACCATCCCCAAGCAACCATCCTGTGTGTGGAGGGGGTGTTTTGTGGGGCTTTACAGTAGCAGTCTTTTCTTTCTTTCCTATCTGTTTAATGACCTCTTGCTGTCTTCATGTATGATGTCCTTGATGTCATTCCACAACTCACCTGGTCTTCAGTCATTAGTGTTTAACGCATCAAATCAATTCTTGAGTGGTCTCTAAATTCAAGTGGAATATACTCAAGATCTTACTTTGGCTCTCGTGGAGTTGTTCTAATTTTCTTCAGTTTCAACTTGTACTTGCATATGAGCGATTGAAGGCCCCTGGCCTTGCTCTGGCTGATGATATTGAGCTTTTCCATCGTCTCTTTCCACAAATGTAGTCCATTTGATTCCTGTGTATTCCATCTGGCGAGGTCCACGCGTATAGTCACTTTATGTTGGTGAAAAAGGGTATTTGCAATGAAGAAGTTGTTGGTCTTGCAAAATTCTGTCATGCGATCTCCGGCATCATTTCTATCACCAAGGCCCTATTTTCCAACTACTGATCCTTCTTTTTGGTTTCCAACTTTCACATTCCAATCAGCAGTAATTATCAATGCATCCTGATTGCACGTGTGATCAATTTCAGACTGCGGAAGTTGGTAGAAATCTTCAAGTTCCTCATCTTTGGCCTTAGCGGTTAGTGTGTAAAGTTGAATAATAGTCATATTAATTGGTCTTCCTTGTAGGTGTACATATATTATCCTATCACTGACAGCGTTGTACTTCAGGATAGATCTTGAAATGTTCTTTTGGACGATGACTACAACGCCATTCCTCTTCAAGTTGTCATTCCCAGCATGGTAGACCATATGATTGTCTGATTCAAAATGGCCAATACCAGTCCATTTCAGCTCACTAATGCCTAGGATATCAATCTTTATGCGTTCCATTTCATTTTTGACAATTTCCAATTGTCCTAGATTCATACTTCGTACATTCCACGTTCCAATTATTAATGGATGTTTGCAGCTGTTTCTTCTCATTTTGAGTCGTGCCACATCAGCAAATGAAGGTCCCGAAAGCTTGACTCCATCCACGTCATTAAGGTCGACTCTACTTTGAGGAGGCAGCTCTTCCCTAGTCGCATTTTGAATGCCTTCCAACCCGAGGAGCTCATCTTTGCACACTATATCAGACAATGTTCTGCTGCTATTCCTAAGGTTTTCGCTGGCTAATTCTTTTCAGAAGTAGACCGCCAGGTGCCTCTCCCTAGTCTGTCTTAGTCTGGAAGCTCAGCTGAAACCTGTCTGCCATGAGTGACCCTGCTGGTATTTAAATACCAGTGGCATAGCTTCCAGCATCAAAGCAGCATGCAAGCCCCCACATTACGACAAACCGACAGCACCTAAAAACAACAAGAGGTAGAGGGCAGATTTCTGCAAGAGGAGAATGAATCACTTGAGATTTCAGAGAGGAAAGCAAACACATATCGTGCTTACAGTGTGGAACTGTATAAGACTTACATTTATGGGCCTTCAGTCCTTCAAAGGAAACTGGTCCAATCTCATAATACTCATATTCCCAGGTGTAATCAGAATTAGATGCAGACTGTTGGGAGGTTCTATTAGAAATTAACCTCTGGACAGACATCTCTACCCTGCACAAATAAAGAAAGAAAGGGCAGAACCTGTTAATTCATCCACAACCCATAGTTACTCTAATTGCTCCCGACCACGTTCCGGAGTTCAGCAGGCAAAGGCCCCAGGGAGGTCCTATCCACTAGGCCAGGAAGAGGCCCTAATCAGCTGCCCACACATTGGTTTTACCTCATACCATCTGGCCATTATTCATTTTTTTCTGTCCATTAGACTGGAATGTATTTGAAATCAGACACTATGCCTTTTGTTGTTTTTGCCCCCCAGGACCTAACCCAGTATCTGGCAAATAAACTAAAACCAAACTCATTGCCATCAAGTCAATTCTGATTCATGGCAACTTAAGTAAGAAGGGAAGGAGGGAGAGAATACATCAAAATCTCTGAGCTTACAGCTTTAGCCTCACAATTTATACCTGCATGAGAATGTAAAGAACCTACAAAGAATCAATAAAGTCACAATCAGAAATAAACTACCTCAGTATAAACGACTTGAGCATCTACTATGCAACAATAAAGACGTGCAACCTAAGTCTGATGAAATGGGGCACAGAAAGGAGACGTGGACAACAAGAGTTGGAATAATGAGGGCTGCATATTGAAGACCCTCAATAGAAGTCTGCATCTTGTCTGATGCTTATTCTGAAATGTGTCTTGTTTTCAGGATTTTCCAAATATCTTCTTTGCCAACTGTGATTACTTTAAACTAGAAAATTATGACTTCTTTGGGAACAGAGGCTGCACTATGCAGCACAAATGCCAAAGGTGACAATTCAATGGAG
The DNA here is from genome assembly GCF_000243295.1 of Trichechus manatus latirostris. Lineage (NCBI taxonomy): Eukaryota > Metazoa > Chordata > Mammalia > Sirenia > Trichechidae > Trichechus > Trichechus manatus. The sequence goes on from NW_004444090.1 coordinate 938,517, forward strand.
CCACTGTTCAATACTGAGCATCTACTGTGTGCAAGACACTATGGGGTAGGCAAAGACACCTAAGACACAGAGCATGACTCCCCAGACCTTTCTTTATAATGGGGAAAGGGAGACAAACTAACAAATAACAGTAATATAGGGATCATTTAAATGAACTAGCAGCTGGAACCAAGATTCACTGAGCAGACATCACCACTGCCCCTCCCCCAAGCTTTCTGGAATTCCCCTTCTCCCACCACAGATCAGAACCACCAGACACCTCCTCTAGGGCACAATCCCAGGAAAGCTCAGGTAAAATCACCACCGTCACCACCTTGTCCCAAAGCAGGCATCTCACCTTCCCTCATCCCTTCTTCCCCCATCCTCAGCCTTGGACCCCAAAGAAAGAGAATCTAACCCCTGCATCAAGGTGCTCTAATCCAGAGCTGTACAATCCTGAGCAGCCAGTCAGACAAATCACTCCTCCAAAGGTAGAAATGAAGATGCCAATTCTCATTTGGGAAATAAAGCTACACAGATTATTATAAGAAGAGCTGACCTTTATTTTCCGTAAGTGTTCAGTTAGCTTTCTATCCTCAGCACACACACACACACACACACACACACACACACAAATCATAAGACTCTTACCACAGTATCATGTTTGCCCTTTTCACTTTGAAAAAGAGGTTATTTTTCTCAGCCATGAAATAAATTTCCTCAGGAAAAGAAAATTAACAACTCAAACCTAAGAAGTACTATTAGAAGGAGTAGCTCTTTGGTTGTAGGGGTCAGAGATAAATGGTGTGGATTAGGATCAACATAATTTTCCTTTGAGAATGTTAAGAATTTCATAACACATAGGGAATAGCACTGGATTTGAGTTAGAAGACCAGGGTTTTAATCTTCCCTCTACCTCTACTTGCTGTATCACTAGTCAAGACATTTAATCTCTCCAAACTACATTTCCTTATCTGCAAAACAAGTGTCATCATGACAGCCTAAAAACATTGTCCTCAGGATTGGTTCTGTCTAGTGGATACCACCATCATCCACCTGGTCCACTCTTCAAGCCTCCTAAATGGTTCTTCTGCTTCTACTCTTACCACTGCAATCCATTCTCCACACATCAGCCAATGATCCTTTAAAAAGATAAATTGCACTTGTCACTCCTTTGCTTAATACATTTAATGGCTTCCATTACTCTAAGAACAAAGTCCAAAATCTTAAAATGGCAAACAAAGTCATGATTTGGTCCTGTCTCCTCTGATCTTGAGTCATTCTCCCTCATGCCCTATCAAACTGTACTTGCATCTATTACATTTCCTCAAATACTGCTCGTTCTCTGCCCCCTGCACACCCATTGTTCCCTCTGGTGGGAGTGATCTTCCTACCACCCCTATCCTACATTTGATTTGATTGTGTGGATCATAACAAATTATGGATAACATTGCGAAGAATGGAAATTCCAGAACACTTAATTGTGCTCATGAGGAACCTGTACACAGATCAAGAGGCAGTTGTTCGAACAGAACAAGGGGACACTGCATAGTTTAAAGTCAGGAAAGGTGTGCATCAGGGTTGCATCCTTTCACCATACCTATTCAGTCTGTATGCTGAGCAAATAATCTGAGAAACTGGACTATATGAAGAAGAATGGGGCATCAGGATTGGAGGAAGACTCATTAACAGCCTGCAGTATGCAGATGACACAACCTTGCTTGCTGAATGGGAAGAAGAGTTGAAGCACTTACTGGTGAAGATCAAAGACCACAGCCTTCAGTAGGGATTACACCTCAACATAAAGAAAACAAAAATCCTCACAACTGGACCAATAAGCAATATCATGATAAACAGAGAAAAGATTGAAGTTGTCAAGGATTTCATTTTACTCGGATCCACAATCAACACCCATGGAAGCAGCAGTCAAGAAATCAAAAGACACATTACACTGGGAAAACCTGCTGCAAAAGACCTCTTTAAAGTGTTAAAAAGCAAAGATGTCACCTTGAAGACTAAGGTGCACCTGACCCAAGCCATGGTGTTTTCAATCGCATCATACGCATGCAAAAGCTGGACAATGAATACGGAAGACTGAAGAACTGACGCCTTTGAATTATGGTGTTGGCAAAGAATACTGAATATATACCATGGACTGCCAAAAGAACGAACAAATCTGTCTTAGAAGAAGTAAAACCAGAATGATCCTTAGAAGGAAGGATGGCAAGACTTCATCTTACATACTTTGAACATGTTGTCAGGAGGGATCAGTCCCTGGAGAAGGACATCATGCTTGGTAAAGTAGAGGGTCAGCAAAAAAGAGGAAGACCCTCAACAAGATGGATTGACACAGTGCCTGCAACAATGGGCTCAAGCATAACAACGATTGTGAACATGCCGTAATATGGGGCAGTGTTTCGTTTTGTCGTGCATAAGCTCGCTATGAGTTGGAACCGACTTGACAGCACCTAACAAAACAACAACCATCCTACTCTATCGCTCCTTCCCTGCATACTCTCATCAACTAGATCAGGGGTCATTAAACTAATCAAGCCCACCACTTGTTTTTGTACAGTCCATGAGCAAAGGATATTTTTTATATTTTTAAAAGGTTAAAAAAAAGAATAGCAATATTTTGTGACACAAGGAAACTATATGAAATTCAAATTTAGTGTCCATAACAATGCTTTACTGGAACACAGTCACCTTCATTTGTTTATATATCATTTGTTAGTGGTACTTGCATGTTGTTATGATGCTGGTTTCAATGGAGCTTCCAGACTAAGACAGACTAGGAAGAAAGGTCTGGTGATCTACTTCCAAAAATCAGTCCGTGAAAATTCTATGACTCACAATAGTTTGATCTGCATCTTCTCATGGGGATGGCACAGAACTGGGCAGCATTTCATTCTGTTGTGCATAGGATCATCATGAGTCAGGAGCTAATTGGAAGGCCTCTAACAGCAACAATGGCCACTTCAGCGTAACAACAGCAGAGCTGAGTGCAAAGCCTAAACTACTTGCTACTACTTAAGACGCCCTTTACAGACAAAGTTTGCCAACCCCTGATTTAACCAAAAAAAAAGTCTATTCCAACTTATAGGGACACTACAGGATTTCCAAAGCTATAAATCTTTATGGAAGTAGACTGCCACATCTTCCACCCGTGGAGCAACTGGTGGGTTTAAACAGCTGACTTTTTGGTTACCAGCTGAACAGTTTAACCACTGCACCACCAGAGCTCCTCAGAACCCCTGCTCTAGAACCATAAAAAAAATTATCTGCGTTCCAGTTTTCCCATCTGAAAAATGAAGATGATAATGGTACCTACTTCATGGAGTTGTTCTAAGGATTTAATGAAATGTTGCATGAAAAATGGTTAGCCAGGAGCTCGGTTGCTAACCAAAAGGTTGGCAGTTCAAATCCACCAGCTGCTCCTTGGAAACCCTATGGGGCAGTTCTACTTTGTCCTATAGGGTCGCTATGAGTTGAAATCAACTCAACGGCAACAGGTTTGGTGTTTTTGGTTTTTAGCACTACCATTGGAGCCCTGGTGGCACGGTTAAGAGCTAGGCTGCTAACCAAAAGGTCAGCTGTTTGAGCCCACCAGCCGCCCCTTGGAAACTCTATGAGGTAGTTCTACTCTGTCCTATAAGGTCACTGTGAGTTGGAATCAACTCAACAGCAATGAGCTTGGTTTGGTTTTGGGTAGCACTATCATTATTAGCTAAGATATGCTGGTCTGGGACAGAAGAGCCTAGATTTATTCTTCAGATACCACTAACTCCCCTGTCAGACAATTCCTATCAAATTCACCTTGTAGTTAATTAATCTATGTGCTTCAGGTAAACAGATAAAATTATAATACAAAATACCTTAAAAGAGATTTAGATGGTTTAATGATCAACAATTACATCTCAGGATCCATGCTGTTCCACCAAGTCAAAATATGGTAATAATTTCTGTCTCCCTTTTTTTATTTTTTAAGGACAATAAGATGAAGTCTGATTTGATCATATCATTTTTCTTGGAAATCAACATTACAGCCAATATAATAAGCAGAGCAGAAGGAGGCACTAGGCTTCATCTAGCCTCAAAATAAATAACAATGAAAAAAAATGGAAAGACATAACCTAACAAGGAAAATAAAGATGGGAGAGTGTTTTCTATTCTTGTCTAAACAGCACATCACAAGCCCAAGGGGCAGCTCTCCTGGCATAAATTCTCCACATCTGTATACAATGTGATCCTTGTTTGTGGCTGCTAAGGCCAGTCAGAAAGACTCACTCACACAGCCCTCCCAGGCTGATCAGGGACTAGCAAATAAAGTACATCTGTAAAAGAGTCAGATATCAAGAAATACCAACCACTTACCTATCATAAGGAGGCCCTGGGTGGAGCAAACAGTTAACGTGCTTCGTAGCTAACCAAAAGGTTGGTGGTTCCAGTCCATTCAGAGGTGCCTCAGAAGAAAGGCCCAGCGATCTACTTTTGAAATATCATCCATTGAAAACCCTATGGAGCACAATTCTACTCTGATACTGTCTTAGGCTGGGTTCTCTAGAGAAGGAAAACCAGTGAAGCAAGCATATATATATGTATATATATATATACACAGAGAGAGAGAGATTTATTTCAAGGAAATGACTCATGGGCTGTGGAGGCCATGAACCCAAGATCAGCTGGCTGCTGGCTCACAGGCTGCAGAGGTCGATAAATCCCAAGACTGGCAGGCAATACGGCAGGCTGCTGGCTCAAGTCCCAAGAACTGGAGGTCAGATGATGACAAGCAGGATGCAGGATCCAGAGTGAGCAAAAGCCAGCAAGCTTTGCCAGAACGTCCATATATATCAGATGCAGGCCACACCTCTGAGGAAAACTTCCCTTACAACTGATTGGCTGATCACATCAGATGACATCATGAAGGTGATTATATTATATCACAAAATGGAGGATAACTACTTCATTACATAACTGCCAAATTACATCATTACATAACTGCCAAACCACTGAGAATCACGGCCCAGCCAAGCTGACACACAACCTTAACCATCACAGACGCACGTGGGGTTGCCATGAGTCAGAATTGGCTTGATGGCAACTGATACCTACCATAAAGAAAGTTTTGGGGGTTTTTTTCCCCATTCCTTCTTTTTTTCTCCCTTACACTATTACCTTTCATATAAATGGAAACAAGGATGGGTAACGACCAAAAGGTAATGAAAGTTATATGTGCAAATATATATGAATGGAAAGCCCTGTGCCTTTGGTAGAGACCCCAAAGAGAGAAGAGCAAAGCCCTGACAAACACCTGGAGACAAGTGTGAGCAAATAACAGAGCCAGCCTATCAGAGGTTCTCCTGGGATGCAGACTGAAACGTGAGACAGCCTCTCCCCAAGCAACCACCATTTTGGTAGCCTTCAGATAAAAGGAGAGCTTTGTGTTTTCACCGGCTTTTTCCTCAATTCTTGAATCCCAAAAACAGGTTTGCAGGACAGAGCTCTGGACCTTGGGCCCTTCCATTACAGTAGACACCTAGTGCCTTTGAATGATGTCTATGAGGCAATATTTTTTCATCCAAGACTCCAATTAATCAGTTTAAGCCATCAAATGTACAAGGACAAACAACAAATAAAAGGCTGTGGTAAGACAAGATTTTGTATAATGCCCATTTTCAAAGCCCAGGGCTGCCTTTCTGAGTTTTGCAGAAACTTAAGCTAGAACTGTCTCACTATTTTGCAGCTGCCCACATGTCTGGGTAACGGCCCCCAGAGTCTGATAATCTCACCACGGTAAGGAAAGTCTGGGTCATAACACCATGCATGCAGTGAGTGAGAGAGGCGTTTGCACCACAGTTAGTCTCTGGGCTGCTGAAGAGCTGGCAGCTGCTCACCCTGGAGCACAAGAAACACAGGAAACATGGAGCACAGCAGGGCAGCTGCCCTCAGTGTGTCTGCTGCTCCTAAGTATCCCCGCCCGAGAGTTTCTTTGTGTCTAAGTGCTTCATAACAGTAGAGTCATTAAAAAGAATTTCTCTGAGAGCAAACATATCTGAAACAAGCTTCCTGGAGCAGTAGAGAGAGACAAATTGCTCTTTTGAGCAGCTGAAAGTACCACTGCCAAAAAAAAAAAAAAAAGCAGTAATAAAAATTGTGACTGCAACTCAAAATCATACTTGAATAGGAAGTTTTTCTTTTCCAGGGTAGTTTGGGTCGACTTATGAGTGAGTGGGGAGAGGAACCGGGGGGACGGGGAGACAAGATCTCAAAAGATCTCAAACCAAACAGAGAAAGTGTGATTAGCAGGTGCCCAGACACCTGCCCAAACCATCGTCCCTTTTCCCACCCATGTTCCTACCACTTTCATCCCTCTAAAATTAAAGCCTTTGTAGACTCCTCCCGGGCAGTGCTTAAAAATTGCTAACACAGCCTTATTCCCCAGTTCAGTTCTTTCTGTTCAGATTCTGTTCAGATTCCATCTGAACCACCACCTTCTGCTTGTACTTGTCACTTTTAAGTCCCAAGTTTGCAGACACCTTTTCTGTGAATCCATTTTAAGTTGGCAGCTTTTTTCATAAGCTGTGGATTTTTATCTCCTCCAATCAAAAAGACTGTCTTTCCAAGGACTTCAGAGTCTTCTCCCACTCCTGACTCCTATCCTTTGACTTGAGCATACATTTTACTTTTGAAGTCAGACATTCTAGCCACTCAATTCAGACTAAATTTCTCTCTCTCTCTCTCTCTCACACACACACACACACGGGATTCCTACTCTCTTCTCAAATTGACACACTTCCCAGATTTCTGTACATATATCAAATGTTTTATGCCATTCCCTAGTGTTTCCTATCAAGTACTCAGTTACCTAGCAGACCTCAAAAATATGGTGACTTACAGTTAACAGAGCTATTTTCACTTCTCCAGGGCACAAAATAAATGGAACAAAGAGTTTTCCCAAGTCCTCTTTTTTAAAATCTGAATCAATGTCAATAGAATAACAACTTCCAAAAACAGAAACAGGACTTAATAATTTGCACAGATATTCAGTAAACACTTGGAACTAAGACATGCTTAATTAACAAGTGGGCATTCTTCCTCAACCAGCTGATGGTTCACTGGGGACAAACTGGGCTCATAAATCCACCAGTTCCAGTTACATCCTAGGCACTTATATGGTAGTAAACAGGCTAGAAAAGAATTTTTTAAGTTAACGTTTTCTGGCTCTGTAGTGTCTGGGTATTGTAAACAGTTAAAAAGCTCAGCTGCTAACCAAAAGGTTGGAGGTTTGAGCCCACTCAGAGGCACCTTGGAAGGAAGGCTTGGTAATCTACTTCTGAAAAATCAGCCATTTAAAACCCTATGGAGGACAATTCTACTCTGACACACATGAGATCGCCATGAGTCGGAGTCAACTCAACAGCAACTGGTTTTGGTTTTAGTACTCCCCAGTTCAGTCCAGCGAATGCGAAGTGCTACGTGCTGGGACACAATGTTTTCCTTGAGGATCTTTGGATATTTCCAAAGTACTGGATCTTCCCAATACTCCATAGTAAAAGTCTGATAAGACTGAACAAACCAATCCTCTCTTGGCCTTCTCCTTCCTCTGGCCTCTTCCTCGGCAAGCACCATCTGGGCAGGGACCTCCTGTTTTGTTCACCAATGTATTTACAGCACCCTGCACAGCAGACATGCAATAAATGCTTCATAGCAGATATTATGGATTGAACTGTGTCCCCCTAAAAAATGTGTGTCAACTTGGCTAGTCCATGATTCCCAGTATGGTGTGATTGTCCACCATTCTGTCATCTGATGTGATTTTCCTATCTGTTGTAAATCCTGCCCCTATTATGTTCATGAGGCAGCATTAGAGGTAGTTGTCACTGAGACAGAACTTAATCTGCAAGATTAGGTTGTATCTTGGGTCAATCTCTTTTGGAATAAAACAGAGAGAAAAGAGCAGAGAGACAGGGGGACTTCCTACTAACAAGGAAACAGACCCGGGAGCAGAGCGTGTCCTTTGAACCGGAGGTCCCTGCGATGACGTGCTCCTGGACCAGGGGAAGATTGACCTTCCCCCAGAACTGACGGAGACAGAAAGCCTTCCCCTGGAGTTGGTGCCCTGAATTCAGACTTCTAGCCTACTAGCCTGTGAGAGAATAAACTTCTGTTTTTTAAAGCCATCCACTTATGGTATTTTGTTACAGTAGCGCTAGATAACTAAGGCAGCAGATACGCAATAAATTCTTATTGAATGAAAGAAGTGATGTTGAGAAGCTAGAAAACTATCTTTTTTCACCCAAAGCTAAACCTGAGAGTTCTCCCATCATAAGACAGACTTCAGTTGGACAGCAAGAAGAATGTCATGCCCACCCAGAGATAAAACACTTCTGAAAGAGGCTGTAAAATCTCCAGGAAGAGAGGAGGCACTACTCTGAAGTATGCAGCGAGGGTGCCAGGTACCCTGTCTCTGGCCGGGCGAGAAGAATAACTGCACCTTGGACCCAGCTCTGTGGATTCAGGAAGCTGGATTTTCACAGGGGTGAGAAGGCCCTTACGAACACAGTCACACTAATCAAGAGTAGGAAATTGATTTACAACCACAGCATCAATTTGCTGAATTACAATAAGGAATAAGCAGACCAGAGCACTGGTGTTACACAGTATGGTAAACAAAATTTAAGACTAGAAAATTAGCTGAGGAATGTGGAAGTTATTTAATATAATAAAAGAAGCCCCTGTTCAACCACCAGCTACACATGTGCCAAGAGGTTATGCTGCTTTTCTTGTATTCCAACACAGATGTCTGCTGCAATCAACTGCTCTCTTGGTGGAGGATGGGGCTCCCGCCACAGAAAAGTCATAAGTTTAACTCCTGCCTCTTTCTGGGCCTGGTTTTCCTTGGTCTGGACTTCTAAAAAGTCTAGGCATGTTGATGGTACCAACAGAATCCGAAGCAGGCTACACTAGTACAGCCAGGTTTTCTGAGTTCACATTACTATTTTGCTCTTTCTATCCCTACGCCTTCAGTAGAAGTGGGTTTAAAAGTACTAGAGCTGAGCCAAGGAACTGTCAAAAAGCAGCAACCCCTCAGCAAGTGCACTGGGGAAGTGGGTAATTATTGAGGGCTCCCCAAACCAAAAGAGGACCCCAGGAGACGGAAGACGGTGCTGGAACAGCCCCGCAACCCTCCCCAGGAAGGTCTTTCTTCCATGGCCAACCTTCAAGGATTCTGCTCAGCTTTGCTGTTTTCAAGAGCCCTTGTAGGGAGAGTCCTAGGCAGCTGAGAGAACGTTTGGGCCAGCTCATGGCTCTCTCTCCCTGCCTGGTCCTGAAAACACGCTGACTGCTTCCCAAATTCTCCTTTTCAGAAGCTTCACCTTCTGTTGTTCCTGGCATTACACCACCTCCTTCATTTCAGCAGAAGTCCATTATAAGTTATCATTCCAAAGCTTTCAGGTCCTATTCATAGATGACATTGAAAGTCGGTTGCTTTCTGATGGCAAAGAGGATGCACCTTAATCTCATTAAACTGGCTTCAGTTTCTTAGGAATCTACTCTGGAGACCAGCTGGATTTCATGGACCTATAAAACAGGGTTTGGAGTCCCTGGGTGGCTCAAACGGTTAAGCACATGACTACTAGCTGAAAGGCTGGCGATTTGAACCCACCCAGAGGCGCCTTGGAGACAAGCCTGGTGATCTGCTTCTGAAAGGTCACAGCCTTGTAAAAGCAAGTTGTATTCTGCACACATGGGGTCGCCATGAGCTGGAATCAATTAGATAGCAGCCAGCAACAGTAACAACAAAATAGGGTTGCCAACATTTTTCATTTTGCCACGTAGGGCTATTAAAAAATAACTGTCATTAACAATTATTATCACTTTATATTAGAAAAGCCATTTTAAACATCCTCCAAGTAGGGAAGATATAATTTCATGATAAAGGCAGTCTGGCAATCTGACGTCAATATTTTCACAGCAAGCAGACCACTTCCATGCACGTTTGCACTCCACTGCCTCTGCCCACTGTCTTCACAGTATAGGTACTTGCTATGGTTTAAACAGTCACCCATTCCGAAAGCAAAGGAGTGAAAGGGATGCAGTCAAATTTTCTTCCAGATACATGATTCTAGAACTTGATAAGAAAATGCGAACTTGCTTTTCATTTGCATCACAAACCCAACAGTCTGCTTATTTGTAAAAATTGTGTGTGTGTGTGATAGTTCTTTGACTTGCTGAAATTAATTTGCGGAAAACAATGTTCTCTTTGATGAATTAATTCGACAAACTGATCTAAAAAATTAAGTTAAAAAATGACTTGGCTTTACTGCAACTAGGCAACAAATATATTTTTGAAAACAACAACAATTTTCAAAACATCATTAATCTCTCCCACATTTGCCATCTTCAATAAGTTCATTTATTATGTTCTCATAAACATGCCCTTCAAGGAGAAAGAGCACTAGTTCTGAACATGTTAAAATTTGTAGGGGTGAATTCAGCCCAGCAAGTTTTTTTTTTTCAACGCTTACTATGATCTTGACTATGAAAGATTTAGTGGAGGCGTAAGAGTTGAGGCCTCTGCCCTCAAAGAATCCACGTTTGTATCAGAAACCATCCTCTCCCCTATAGAACCTCACCCTCTCAAATGCACTCACGCATGCACACACCTACACAGAGGTTAAGGGGCAATGCAAAGGCCTGCTGACACAGACAGACAACAGGTACAACAGGGTCATTAAGAAAGGGAGGGCTGGTGGTAGGAGCTTCATGAAGGAGACCAAGCCCTCAAGATGACCCTTCTGAGTCTTTGTCCATATTATTCCCCTTGCCAACCTCGACTGCCATGTCACTCTTCTCCAGACGCCTGCCACCCTTGAGAGCTGAGCTCAATCATTGCCGACTCCGTGGAGTCCTGTCCAACTATTTTAGCCCAGAAGAATCGCCTCCTTCTCTCAAATCCCATCACAGCTGAATCTTTCATTTTAATATCAAAGAGAGTATAAATCAAACCAAAAACCAAATCAGTTGCTGGCAAGTCAGCTCTCACTCATGGAGACCCCATGTGTGTCAGAGTAGAACCGTGCTTCATAGGGTTTTCAATGGCTATGACTTTTCGGAAGTAGCTCGCCAGGCTTTTCCTCCAAGATGTCTCTGGGTGGATTCGAACTGCTAACTTTTTGGTTAGTAGCCAAGCACTTAACTGTTTGTACCTCCCAGGGACTCCTTAGTATAAAGCAGACCCCCTAAAAATCTGACTTTGCCTCTCACAGAGCCCTCATATTGATTTATAGCTCCTATTACAAAACACCATGCCAGGTGAATTAAAACTTTAAAATTAGAACATTTTAACAACTAGGAAATCAACCACCCTTTAAATCTTAATCAATGGAGTTTTTGAAGCCCTTGGCACAATAAAATCAAGAAAAGTGAGACTGGCCATATCTTAAATCACTTTGAGGGTGATTTGCCAAACAAGACTACTTTGTATTTATTGCTCGCGGTATCTGTCTCTAAGCAGTACCCACCGTTCTTTACAGCTCTGAGCTCAATCATTCTTTTGACAAGCAAGAGAAGAGGAGAGGGACCAGGTATTTCAATCTCTACTCCACAGAAAAGAATATTTAAACTAAAGCAGTAGCTTACTTAAGAGCTCAATTCAAAAACAGCAGAAAATCTGAACTTCCTAATGATGATCTTACCCTCCTAGGTCTGGGGTTCTTAAACCACAATGCATGTCCTTTCTAGCTCCTCCACCTCCCCAACCCAAGGCCACCTCACTACAATCCCTGTTTACAATTAAACCAGAGCTTGGTGGGGTGAGGGCAGTGCAGGCTCCAGGCGCTCCACAGACACCTCAATGTTCAGGGAGGGGTCCTGCCAGAAAACAGCCAGAGAGGGAGGGGCCTTGCAAAGTGAGGGGTGGAAAACAGAGACCCCTTGCTTAGGTTTGGGTGTGGCCAAATACCCCTCAAAATCTCGGGACACAACGGGCTCAACTCCTTGGAGCATAGATGTTACTAGAATACTTGGACGATTTTTTTTTTATATTAAACAAGCACAGATACCTTACAAATATGTTATGGATGACAAATATGTCATCAGGATGTCATAAAGATATGCTAGGGATGAAAGATATGTCATCAGGAAAGCCCAATCGCTAGAAAAGGACATCCTGGCTAGTAAAGTAGAGGCTCAGTGAAAACGAGGGAAATCGTCAATGGGATGGACTGACACAACAGTCACAACGATGGACTCAAACATACCAACGATCATGAAGATGGTTCTGTTATACGTAAAGCTGCCATGATTTGGAGCTGACCCGACAGCAACTAACAACAACATGTTACAGAGTAAACTGCAAATACCAAATAAGATAAACATATACTTGCTTCTGGCAGCCTTGCCCTCTGCTTTGTTGTTCTTGTTAGGTGCCACCAAGTCGGTTTCGACTCATAGCAACCCTATGTACAACAGAACAAAACACTGCCCAGTCCTGCGCCATCCTCAAAATCGTTACGCTTGAGCCCACTGTTTCACCACTGCGTCAATCCATCTCATAGAGGGTCTCCCTCTTTTTCACTGACCCTCTACTTTACCAAGCATGACGTCCTTCTCCAGGGACTGATCCCTCCTGACAACATGGTCAAAGTATGTGAGACGTAGACTCCCATCCTTGCTTCTAAGGAGCATCTTGGTTGTACTTCTTCCAAGACAGACTTGTTCGTTCTTTTGGCAGTCCATGGTATATTCAATATTCTTCGCCAACACCACAATTCAAAGGCTCAATTCTCCTTTGGTCTTCCTTATTAATCGTCCAGCTTTCACATGCATATGAGGCAATTGAAAACACCACGGCTTGGGTCAGGTGCACCTTAGTCTTCGATGTGACATCTTTGCTTTTCAGCACTTTAAAGAGGTATTTTGCAGCAGATCTGCCCAATGCAATGTGTTGTTTGATTTCTTGACTGCTGCTTCCATGGGTGTTGACTGTGGATCCAAGTGAAATGAAATCCTCGACAACTTTAATCTTTTCTCCGTTTATCATGATGTTGCTTATTGGTCCAGTTGTGAGGATTTTTGTTTTCTTTATGTTGAGGTGTAATCCATACAGATGGTTGTGGTCTTTGATCTTTATCAGTAAGTGCTTCAAGTCCTCTTCACTTTCAGCAAGCAAGGTTGTGTCATCTGCATAATGCACGTTGTTAATGAGTCTTCCTCCAATCCTGATGCCCCATTCTTCATATAGTCCAGCTTCTCGGATTATTTGCTCAGCATACAGATTGAATAGATATGGTAAAAGAATTTCATTATCAGTGCAACCCAACTCTGCTTTTGAGTAGCTACTTTACAATATGGTTCATTCAGGGCTGGTTCAATGAAACCATCAGGTTTTTTCTTTTACATGAACTGCTGCTCAGTGGGGCTACTCTCTAGCTTTTTAATTGACTCTTTCAACCTAAATGCACAACTAGACTTTTAACTGTACTGTGAGCCCAATGTTCTAGTACTACATCTCTTATCCAGATATAAAATAGGTCTCATAGATTATCCATGCCAGATTTGTAGCTGCTTCAACTCTGATAAATGTCCACCTCTGCCCTTTTCTAGATGCAAGACACCAAAGGCGAGAGCAGGGACAAAGACAGGTTGCACCTTCTCCCCTCCTTATCTTTAGGTATAATGTGAGGCTTTGTAAAATGCCTCGGCAAAGGCAGTGCACACCGTCTACTGCCCACTAATGGGGAGAGTCTGACTTACTTGCAGCTCCCTAGCTTTGGGAATAACAACAGCTACCTTGCTGTGAGGACTAAAGGAGACTATGTATTAGAAAGCACCTAGCCAAGTTGCTGGCACACCAAAAACATTAAAACGTCAGAAATAAAGGATTCAGAAATGAGTTCTGATTGGCAAAATAGCTCAGACTCTGGGGCCTAGAGAAACAGGGAGGTGGAAGACCACACTTTCCAGAATGTACTGATGACGTAATTTGTAAGATAAGGAAGGTGACCGCCACTGTGAGCAGAATGGGATCTGCCTGGAACGATGAGTGAGGGCAGCTGGGGACAGGTATGCAAGCCCAGGCAGAAGCAGCAGGATAAATAAACCAGAACAACACACAGACACACACACACATGCACGCGCGCGCGTTTTACAAAACGATACTCTTGTACATGTAATGCACTCTTCCCTTCTACTGAATTTCATTTTTTTAAAAAATGCTGGTTGGAATTCACTAAACTGTTATCATTACTTTAATGAGTCATAACTCTTCATTTGAAAAACATGGGATATGGCATTCCCCAATCTACAACCCAGGAGATGACCAGAAAAGGTAAAGAACTTCGTTTGGCATAAATTTTCTTTGTAAATCCTCTCCTAGGTGGTCTTGAGCTTTTTTTTTTTTTTTTTTAAAGAATTTGTCCTGGAATACTGCCAGGATTCAATGTTTCCCTCTTCTTAAAAGTCAGTTCTGCCTTCATCTCTCATGTCCACTCAAAGGTAACCACGAACCCCGTCATCTCTCCAAGATGCCTGTCATTTGGTCTTTGAACAATCCAGACCAGTTTCAGGCTTCAAGACCCTTTAAAAAGACATTTGAGCTGGCCTTCTCATTTTGAAAAGAAAGAAAGAAACTGAGCGCCACTCTGCCTTCTCTTATCGCCTGTTGATATCACTTCATCTCCCATAAACACGAGTGATCTTCTTGATCAGAACAAAACTCGTTGTTGTGGATACCCCAGCTCATGGTGGTGTCTGTCTTCTCTTTCTGTCTCTGCCTTATCCTTGCAGGTCCAACCAATTTTCTGCATCCATTCTTGGTGATGCATCCCATGTGCTCTACCTCAAAGACACTGTACTCACAGACCTAGTTTCCAGACCCCAATTCCCCACTATTAACTGAGGAAGTCAACTTGGAAAACTTATTTACTATCTCAACAGACTTTCCTTCATCTGTAAACTGGAAATACTACTTACCTTTGGGGTTTTAATGAGAATTTATATTTGGGAGTTCTCTTCTCTTCCCTATAGTAGCATGGCCACTGAAATCCCAAGGTTCTTTTCAGAACACCATTGAGTGTTTCATTGTCAGATTAAATCCGGAGGATTATCTGGGATTCTTCATGTCGTCTTAAATACTGTAGAAACCACAAAACCTCAAAACGTCTCTAATGAAGCTATTTTTTGCTTCCTCAATAACACAGAAAAGATGGAAAGGGGTGGAGGAATAAAACCATGGTTTCCCTCCAATCAGTGAGACGCCTTGCAGGCAACCTCCCCCGTCGAAACAAAATGAATTAACAGCTGCGAGGCCAGGATTCCTGTTGAGAGCCCTGCCCATCGCAGGGGGCGCGCACCGGGGGGCCAGGGGACAGCACATTTCTCTCGCAGGTGCAGGGTCCCCCGGCCGGAAGGGCGCTCCCAGCTGCGGAGCACCGAGATAGCAGGCAGGCCACCGGCAGGAAAGTTTTCACAAGGGCCGGAGGTGTGACCCGACCGCTGGGGCCGAGCGCAAGGGAGGAAGCCCACCCAAGCCCGAGCGCCTCCGCTTCCAGCCTTTTCTGACGCCCTGCGGCGGGACGCACGAACATCAAGGAGCTGCAGGAAGGTTTTAAACTTGGGTGCTCTCCACGGGGTCCACACTCTTCCTCTGGGCACCCTCAAATCCCGGTTCTCTCCCTCACACTCTATCCTCCAAAACACGCCCAAACTAAAACCACCCCTAAACGCAAGCGAGCCATACTGCCCTCCGGAGCCCGACACGCCCCGCGCCCCACACGCGGGACCCAGGGTTTGCTCGCCCCTGGAGCCCCGTCCCGCCATCTGTTACCGGTTAGCGCGCCCCGGCCCGCGGGCTCGACCCCCGTCGCGACTCCTCCGAGTTGCGTGAGCGCCACCGCCTCTTCCGGCCGCCTGGTCGCTCCTGGCGCGGCGGTGCGGCGGAGACGCGCGCTCCCGAACCGCAGCGGAGGCGGCGCGGGACGCAGTGGCAGCAGGGCCGGGAGCCGCCTCCCGAACTGGAGGGCGCCGAGGCGAAGAGGTGGTGAGCTTTGCAGAACCCTTTCCTGCTTACGCTGCTTCTCAGAGTCCCAATAAAGGCCTGCCCCAGGAAAAGGAAAAGAAATCTGAGAGAATTCTCTGCCCTCCAAGGCTCTGCCGTGTGTCCTACTGGCCGACTTTGGGTAACAGAAGTCATGAGCACCTGGGGATGGAATGGGCAATATGAATCGAAGTTTATGAAAACTCCTCAGCGGTGGGTTCAAGTTCAGTAAGGCTGTGGCCCTCCATAACGTGCTACTTAAATTACTACCTTAGTTTTAGTTCCTACTTCTGAGCCCTGGTGACGGAGACAACGGACAGTCAAAAGTTCCCCACACAGGTCTCCAGAGGGAACAACTGGACCAGGAGCAGTTTCAAGTTTGCGAACTTAGCTCACTCCTTTTCCCTTCCGGCAAATATTTTTTGAGACCACATTCCATGCCAGGTATTAATCGGGGCGCTAGTGATACAGCCCCTTGGAGTTGTATTCTAGAGACAGACAGGCAAGAAACATAGAAAAATAAGTAAAATGTGCATTATGTGAGATAGTGATAAGTAAGTGCTGTGGAGAAAAAAATAACACAGGAAGGGAGATAGAGAATGTTGGTGGGGGTGCAGTTTTAAAGCAGGTGGTGGGAAAAGACCTCACAATGAAGACGGCATTTGATTAAATATCCGAAGGAGATGAGAGAACAAATCATGCTGGTATCTGGGGAGAAAGCACTTGCTATATGCCAGGCGCTGTGATGGCCAGTGTGGCGCAAACTTGCTGTACTAATGGAAGGTTGATGGCTCAGACCAGAGGCGCCTTGGAAGAATGGCCTGGCAATCTGCTTCTGAAAGGTTACAGCCTTGAAAACCCCGTGGAGCACAGTTCTCTGAAACACATGGGGTCACCATGGGTGGGAATTGACCAGACTGGCAACTGGTTCAGTTTGTTTTGGTTTGGTGATGTTCTTTATTGTACGGGTCATTTCTTTTACTACTCGCAAGTGCTATATCACGATGGAATTACTACCACTTCCATTTTACATATGAGGAAACTGTAGCTTAGGGAAGTTAAATGAAGTGCCTCAAAGTCACATATTAGTAAATGAGTATTGCCTTCAAGCTCAGGAAACCTGGAACCCCAGAACCAGATTTAACCACAATCATACTGCAATGGAGAAAATGCAATAATAACACACACAGGCTGGTGGCAGTGTGATGAACTCAATCTGGTGGCGCCAGAAAACAATTCCTGGAAATGACATCTGATTCACTGATTTTTTTTTTTTTTTAACTAGTTTAACTATCACATGTAAAATGAAATGTTTTGCAAATCATCTTTACAGCGTGTATCTTCCTCAGCTTCACACACAGTCTATTTAATTCTAAATGACATCATTTGGCTATCTGTAATGAGATTTGTTAGTCCTTCCCCAATTCTCCGCACTGATCCCAGCTGCACATTCCTGTTCATGGGGAGCAGTCAATCACCCATGCAGGAGAGCCTGTACTGCACGTCCTCAGGCATGGGGAAGCCATTCAGAGAGCAGAAAGGCAGAAGTGCCAATGCTGAGAGGCAACAGCCCAAACAGGCAGCCTCTACCTTAGCTGTTAAAGTCAGGTGACCTCATTTTGAGCAGAGTGCCCACAGCTTATGAGGCAGAAAGCCAGGGCACAACGTACTGTGAGGCAAAGGCAGGTCACCAGCCATCATTTCATACTCTGAAACTGCAGCATCCAGCAGAAACATTGGCAGTAGAATGGCAGAACTCACATTTCTCTCCCACGAGTCTCTGCCTTCTCATGGCTGCATCCAGTGCCAGCACCACTTGCTACCTTTCCTCCAAGGTCCATCTCAAATGCCACTTCTTCCAGGAAGCCTTCCTAACTTCTCAGCTATCAATGAACTCACAATCTAAAATCTGATACTCTCTTAGGGCAGCTGTCATTTTCTACCCTATTTTAGAGATTACATATATAAATATCTCCCATGGGTCTGCTTTGTACTTAATTTCTCCACAGATCCTAGCAGAGTGCCTTGCGCCCATTGGATATTTAATGAGTGTATTTTTTTGTTATTGTTAATAATCTAAAAGAACACAACTTAGTTGTCCTTTAATTTTGTCTTTTCATTCCAAAATATCTTCCAAACATACAGAGATTTAATTACAGATATGAGTTATGTCTAACTACAGCCTCATTTGTCAATATTAAATTGGCAACAGTTTATTTTGAGGTAAATTCCATGTACCCAATTTTGAAATTGAAAAACTGAGGCTTAGGGTGATTTTCACAAGGTCACAATACATTGATAGGTATAGAGCTGGGATTTAAATCCAGGACTGCTTCACTCCAAAGTGGTTGCCCTTCACCAAAATCTTATACTGCACCTCATTCAATCACTCATTCATGCAAGCATTCATTTGATCTTTCAACAAATATTTACAAAGTTACTGTGCTCTGCTCTACTGTTGTTGTTAGCTGCCTTCAAGTCGACTCCAACTCCTGGCGACTTTATGTGCAACAGACTGAGACATTGCTTGGTTCTGCGCCATCCACACAATCGCCAACATGTTTAAGTCCATCGTGTAAGATGAAGAAGGTCTGAATCGAGGCAGTGGCAGTAGGAATGGAAATGCAGTCACCGTGGTCAGTATCTAGGTGGGACACCTAACAAGACTTGGGGACTGACTGGACAAGAAGGAGGTGTCTGGGAGACTCCCAGGTTTCTAGCTTGACTGGCACCACCTGAGTTAGAAAACAAACGTTGAGGGAGAGAGTTTTGAATTTACTTTTGGACGTGTTGAAAGCCTGTGGACCAATGAAGTGTAGATTTCAGATAGGCAGCTATAATATGCAAGGCTGGCTACATAATTTGCAAGGCCCAGTACAAATTGGAAAAAAAGCAACAAAAGAGTGCCATTAAAGTACTCAAATGTAAAAGGTCGTTCTTTTTTACCTCAGTCTCTCTCTCTACAGGTCATGGTGTTTTTTATCTGCTGTTTAATGTCATACTCCCTCAGAAACAGGAATACTTGCTAGACAAGTGCAAATACTCATAGAGGCCCAGGGCACCCATTGACTCATTGTGCTGGTGTGAGCATGTGACTCACAGACTACCAGGCTCCCCCTCCCCTGGACTGAACTCCCCAGGGGAAGTCAGTATCTCTTCCCACAGCTAAGTGTCCAACCCTCTGCACACAGACAGCCTTCAAGGGGTTGCAACATCCATACAGGGATGCACTTGGTACCTGGATCTTGCCCCAGCTGAGTCACCTCCCAAACATGCAGTGATGCTCCCAATCCCAGGCAGGGATGGCCACCACCATGTCCCATCCCAAGATGCTAGAGCACACATCCCAACCTTGACCCTCCCTAATCCTGCAGCCAGGTCCCTGCCAGGGGCAGAGGGAGGAAGAGGAGGATGCCGGGCAGGCCGGGACACCTGAAGGCAGGGGAGCTGGCATCTGAGTACTTGTCCCAGGGAGGCAGCAGGAAGCAGTCAAGCCCTCAGTGCATGCTCCATTGCCCATCAGACTTCATTTACAAAACACAAATTAAAAGATAAAATTCTTGAGAATTCTAAGATGGCAACCACAGAGCATTAAATCCCAAGCATGCAATCCTTTTAATCATGCAGTCCTTTGCCAATGCACTTTTCACATGCCCTTGGAGCTCGTCTTTGGATATAGGCATGATAATCTGAAGGCAGATTGGGATCATCGGTGGAGAGTTGGGGTTGAAGCAGTGAGAATGGGTTAAATTACTCTCTGGGAACATAAAGTGAGAAGACAAGAAGGGTGATGTTGGAACTTAGAACATGAACCTGGAAAGACAACAGAGAAAGAGCAACTAGGAGATAGAAGAAGAGAAGGCAGAACCTGACTGATGAATGGGCAACAGTGTCTAAGGCCTAATGTCATGTGATTAAGAGCCGAAGCCCATTGGCCTTAGCATAGAGGCCGTGTGGTGGAAACCGCGGCCAGAATGCTGCTGGTTAGGAAGTAAAGACTGAAATTACAGGCTCCTGCGCTAAGGAGGCTGGGAAGGGAGGAGTGGGGCATGGCTGCAGAGGACATGTATGCTGGTCTGTGAGAGGCCAAGGGGAGTAGGGGAGGGGCTGAAATCCAGCCCACACTCAGTAGCCAAGGCTACAGGAAGGGTCAATGGAAGGTCTTCTAAGAAAGGCACCAAATGGCCTATCCCTGAATGATAGGGCATTTCTGATTTGTATGTTTATTTTCTGAGTCCCCTCACTACCACCGTAAGAGCAGTGACTATTCTGGCTTGACCAGCACCAGGAACAGTGCCTGGCACATAGTAGGAATATGTTGTATAGTAGACATATATTGAATAAATGAATGGGATGCAAGGTCTAGGGAAAGGTTGTATTTGATTTGTTTAGTTTTCATTCATTTATTTGTTTCAGGTAACAGAAACTTGAACATGTTTATAAATTGAGAGCAAGGACCAGAAGGAATAGAGAAGTTGAAGATAGGGGTGAGAGAAGAAACAATTGACAAAATAACATACTAGAGAAAACAATAAGAAAATAAATCAAGATAACCACTGGAGGAAAAAAAGAAAAGCTGAATCATCTTTTGGGAAATTCAGTCAGTGCTGAGTACCTAGCATTATCCTGGGCCCCATAGGGGATGGAGAACTTTGAGGTAGGAGAAGAAGGATATGAAGGAAAACATAAGGTATACTCTCTTCCATCTGTTCAAGATGCCATGATGTAGTCAAAGAATTTCTTATGGAAAAAAAAATACAACAATGAAACATAGCAAGGGTGTTCCCAAGAGTTCTGTGTAATAAAGAAAGATTTGGAAACAGAATGAACTGGGAGAATAGCTGGAGGCATTGGGAAAATCTACTGCAGAGGTGGAGAGGAGACAGGGGAAAGGAAGTAGAGCGAGAATAAGGGAATATGAGCTCTGGCCTGGCCTCTTGGCAGTGGGCCTACTGGCAGCGTTCTGGTTCCGGAAAGCAGGGGCTCAGTGTTGGCTCAAGACCCTGGACAGCTCCGTTTATTTTCCGCTTCATTAGGACCCATGCCAACAGGCCCAGCAGGAAGCAGTAAAATCCAATCCTGTCTTAGAGAAGGACGCATCTCTAATAGCTATTGTGTCTGGGCAAGGAAAAGCTGGCAGTGTTTCACTGAGTCCAACAATGACCAACTGAAGAAATTGGGAGGAAGAAAAGGACACATTGTTTTCAGATGTTAAAATACATAATATGGCACAGTTATCTCTCTAACTTGATTGTTTTCTCCAGAGAATAGGAAAATCTATCCTCCATTTAAATCAGAGGCAAAACCACACACACACACACACCCCACATACCCTAACATAGATATCTCCCTAAGCCAGAGTCACCCTAAGGAGCAGCAAGCACAACTCATTTCAAGGGTATAGTTTTCCTCTTTCTGCTCAATTGAATTTCCAGAAAACAAATAGGAGAGTGAGTGTTCAGAAATCCAGAGCCTTCTAAGATATGAGGAGGACAGCTGCAGACGGTCATGTTCTAATCCTGAATCTCTCTCATCTCATCTGTGGCAGTAGCCCTCTGCCTATTTTCTCAGGTGATTTGAGAGTTGTCACCTATTATAAACTTCTTATTTGTTACTCTTTAGCATACATTGGATTTCATTTGCTTTGCTTTAGTTTTATACTACTGTCGTTGTTGTTAGTCTTTTATTTATGTTACTAGTCTTTTCAAATTAGTGCAGTTGTTCCTGGGTATATGTAACTCCTGCTTTCACTTGCCAACCGTTCCTTTTTATTCCATGGAGCACAAAGTAGGGCATGCCATATGCATGCATGCACAAACACAGCCTCTCGTCGTAATAGCCATTCCCTCCCTTTCCTTTGAGTGCTCCAGCATCTGCTTGGAGCTTTCCTCTTGCTGCTAATCCTATTGTTCCTCTGGTAGAAGTAGACAGTCTTCCACCCACTGAACACGGTACTAAGCAGACAAAACATCTAATGTATTTTAGTTCATGTTCGGCATTCAGTCAGGAGGACAGAGCTGTCAGCCACTCTGAAATGTCAACTAGAATGTATTTTAAACTACCAAAGAGAGACACAGTGCGCCAGGGGAAAACTATAGCCTCATGGTGATAACCTGTAGCCCTAGGCTTTAGTGTTCACATATTTCGTTCCCTCAGAATCAAATCTGTGCGTTTTGGAGTGAATTCCTGATGGTCTCTTATTTGTTTGCTATCATACAGTAATAAGGAAGCTTCAGTTTATTGGCTCTGGGCTCATTGATTCTCTGACAGCAAATGGAGAAGAGAGACTAGCTTGTACAGGCTCCTTGCCTTTTGTTATTCCTTAAATTCTATAGCAGCCAATATAAGGCATGCTGGATTATTCCAAGATAGAAAAACACATTGACTCCAGCTCTGATCCTGGAGGGTACAGCTGTGTGTGTGTCCCACACATACTTGTGTCTCCCTCTCTGAAGTCTTGCAGCCCAGCAGCATGGCTCCATTTTCCTATGGAGTCCGCATTTCTTCCACCTTTCCCTTCCTGGTCTCTTTGCCTCAGACAGATTTTGCACTCACCATGTTTATATGGAGGGTTTAATTCTCTGATTTCAGTTCATGACCAAGCCAGTGTTTATCTCCCCCATTATAGAACACAAACTGATCCAGCTGCAGTCCCAAAACTGCCATCTGCAGAGCTTAAATGAGAACCCACCACCACTTGCCTTGCCTTCACTGAATTCCTGCGGGCTCCCTTAGCACTGCTGGTCTGGTACCTGCCCAGAATATTTCACATCCTCCTTGTTTCTGCCTCATCTCCCAGGAGGTCAGCACTCAGCATCAGGCAGTCAGGCACCTGGTGAACGTGCTTCAGGGAGGATGCCATCACCTGAACTTGCATGGGGGAGGCTGCCTTCACCTGTCAGCCACAGTGCTGTCACCTGTGGTCATCTTCCTTTGGGCCTTCCTTGTCAATGCCCATTTTCATACACACTAACACACATGGAGAGCCCTGATGGTGCAGTGGTTCAGACCTAAGGCTGTGAACCAAAAGGTCAGCAGTTTGAATCCACCAGCCACTCCTTGGAAACCCTATGGGGTAGTTCTACTCTGTCCTATAGGGTTGCTATGAGTTGAAATGACTCGAAGGTAACAGGTTTGGTTTTGGTTTTAACACACATCATTCAAAAGTGTTGGCAGCAGTACATCGACAGGGAACTGCCAGAAGTTCAAGCTAGATTCAGAAGAGGACGTGGAACAAGGGATATTATAGCTGATGTCAGATGGATCTTGGCTGAAAGCAAGGAATACCAGAAAGATGCTTGGCTGTGTTTTATTGGCTATGCAAAGGCATTCGACTGTGTGGATCATAACAAATTATGGTTAACATTGCGAAGAACAGGAATTCCAGAACACTTAATTGTGCTCATGAGGAACCTGTACATAGACCAAGAGGCAGTCCTTCAAAGAGAACAAGGGAATACTGCGTGGTTTAAAGTCAAGAAAGGTGTGCACCAGGGTTGCATCCTTTCACCATACTTATTCAATCTGTATGCCGAGCAAATAATCCGAGAAGCTGGGCTATATGAAGAAGAACGTGGCAACAGGATTGAGGGAAGATTCATTAACAGCCTGCGATATGCAGATGACACAACCTTGCTGAAACGGTTGAATGTCAATCAATTCTTTTTGGTACAGTTATTCCATGTATTCCTTCCATCTTCTTTTGATACTTGCTGCATCGTTTAGTGTTTTCCCAGTAGAATCCTTCAATATTGCAACTCGAGGCTTGAATTTTTTATTCAGTTCTTTCAGCTTGAGAAATGCCGAGCATGTTCTTCCCTTTTATATTTTCTATCTCCAGGTCTCTGCACATTTCATTATAGTATTTTACTTGGTCTCCTTGAGCTGCCCTTTGAAATCTTCTGTTCAGCTCTTTTACTTAGTCATTTATTCCTTTTGCTTTAGCTCTCTACGTTCAAGAGCAAGTTTCAGTCTCTTCTGACATCCATTTTGGTCTTTCTTTCTTTCCTGTCTTTTTAATGACCTTTTGTTCTTTTCATGTACAATGTCCTTGATGTCATTTCACAACTCGTCTTTTCTTCAGTCATTTGTGTTCGTTGTGCCCACGCATCTGTCAGTTTGTCATACCGTGGGGGCTGGCATGTCGTTGTGATGCTGGAAGCTATGCCACCAGTATTCAAATAGCAGCAGGGTCACCCATGGTCGACAGGTTTCAGCCAACCTTCCAGACTAAAAGAGACTAAGAAGAAAGACCTGCGGTCTACTTCTGAAAAAATTTAGCCAGTGAAAACTTTATGAATAGCAATGGAACATTGCCTGATATAGTGTCAGAAGATGAGCCCTTCAGGTTGGAAGGCACTCAAAATACAACTAGGAAAGAGTTGCCTCCTCAAAGTAGAGTCAACCTTAATGATGTGGATGAAGTCAAGCTTTCGAGACCTTCATTTGTTGATGTGGCATGACTCAAAGTGAGAAGAAACAGCTGCAAACATCCATTAATAATCAGAACATGGAATGTACAAAGTATGAATCGAATCTATGAAAATTGGAAATCATCAAAAATGAAATGGAACCTATAAAGATTGATATCCTAGGCATTAGTGAGCTGAAATGGACTGGTATTGGCCATTTTGAATCAGACAATCATATGGTCTACTATGCTGGGAATGACTAATTGAAGAGGAATGGCATCACATCAATCATCAAAAAGAATATTTCAAGATCTATCCTGAAATACAGTGCTGTCAGTGAAAGGAAAATATCCATAAGCCTTCAAGGAAGACCAGTTAATACGACTATTATTCAAATTTACATACCAACTGTTATGGTCAAAGATGCAGAAATTGAACATCTTTACCAACTTCTGCAGTCTGAAATTGATCAAACTTGCAGTCAAGATGCATTGATAATTACTGGTGATTGGATTGGGAAAGTTGGAAACAAAAAAGAAGGACTAGTAGTTGGAAAACACGGCCTTGGTGGTAGAAATGACACTGGAGATTACATGATAGAATTTTGTAAGACCAACGACTTCATTGCAAATACCTTTTTTCAACAACATAAACAGCGACTACACGCGTGAACCTCGCCAGATGGACTACACAGGAGTCAAATTGACTACATCTGTGGAAAGAGATGATGAAAAAAGCTAAATATCATCAGACAGAGTAAGGCCAGGGGCTGACTGCAGAACAGACCATCAGTTGCTCATATGCCAGTTCAAGGCGAAGTTGAAGAAAATAGAACAAGTCCACAGGAGCCAAAGTGCGACCTTGAGTATATCCCACCTGAATTTAGAGACTATCTCAAGATTAGATTGGAATAGATATATGATAGATATAATATTTATATATTATAGATAACCATATCATACGTATTTATAAATATACAACATATTTATCTGTAACATTTTAGAAAGAGAGAAAAGGAGAGGGAGGGAAGGAGTGAAGTTGAGAATAATCAGCGGAAGGGAACAGGCAACAGGTGAAAATAATTTAAAACACACATGTACCTCAAAACTAAAAACCCAACCTACTACCATCGAGTCAATTCCTACTCATAGTGACCCTATGGGACAGAGTAGAACTGCCCCATAGGGTTTCCAAGGAGCGGCTGGTGGATTCAAACTGCCAGTCTTTTGGTTAGCAGCCAAGCTCTTAACCACTGTGCCACCAGCGTTTCCACATTTACCTAGGAAGACGGGAAAACATGCAAAAGCTCAATACTGAAAATGATAGTGAGTGGCAGCCAGCAGCTACTCAGCTATTATCAAGCAAAAGCTGCCCCTTCTTTCCATTGTCCTGAGCTCTGTGTGTGGCTCAGTTTCTGCCTTAAACCAGTCAAACCCAGTTTACTAACCTCAAAATTGTCCCAAAGTAACCTAAGCCTCATGAAGACCTAATTAAATATTAATATCTCTGCCCAGGGCAGGACTTATCCGCCATTTTCTGTACATACTAAGGCGAAAAAATGCAATTTGTCTTAATGCACCTGCGCGCCATGATAACCTATGAAGTCCATGATGTTTGTATGTACTTCCTTGTGAAGGACAGTGTAAAAGGTTCTGCCTCCCTTTAGTTGGGGAGCTTGATTTGAGGTATACACCTCCTTGCTCCTTGTCTGCGAGCTTGCAATAAACGCTCTTCCTCCCTCCTCACCTCCGTATATCTTTATTGAGGAAAAGCCACAACGGGCAGGATCTGCTTCAGGTAACAAAAACAGCTCTTAAACTCATGGATGTCTGGGCCCTGGCAAATCAGTTGTTTACCTTTGTTCATTTGTGAAGAGGTAAAAAATAATTAATCAATGCAACTAAATTCTTTGTTGAGATCAAAGCAGTTCAGCAGAGGCAATGTAGCAGGTAGGTGAGAGCACAGGATTAGAGTAGAAGAGATTTAGGTTAAAATCTATATTCTGCCACTAACCTGTTCTCTGCCTCAGTTTTCTCTTCTGTAAAGTATGAATAAATACTTCCTCCAGGATTGTTACAACTAGAATGAGATCACATATGTGAAGAGTTTAGCACAGTGTCTGTCACAGATTAAGTGCTCACCACATGATAGTAGCTATTATTACTATTTATCATGCATTATGTTAACAGCAATCACAGTCCACAGTCTCAGCTGCGGAGAAAAGACAATCTTGGGAGTCTGGAGCCCTGAATTTAAATCCAAAAGTAAATAATTTTGGCACCCTGGGCAAATCAGTGAATCTGTTTGTGCTCCTTTTTATGACAATGCATCGGTCATCCTATCCTCACAAGTAACAACTCATTTATAGCGCATAAAAGGTGCTATAAAGGATGGTCCACTTCAAACAAGCATCACCTCAAGATTTGAATGGGTTTTGCCTCAAACTGGCTTTGTATGAAACTAGGAACTCTCTCAGGAAGACTCTTCAGCTGCTGTCTGTGGTTCATGTTTTCACCAGGTCGGTTTTTCTCTCTGCTGAGAACATTCTCTAGAGCTAGGTTTCTTCCTTCTCACGTGGAATGATGGCTGCTTGGGGAACTCAAGCACTTTTTTAAACGAACCCAAGCAAAATATAATGAAGAAAGTAAATCTCTGGAAGAAATATTCCCAACTCAAATAGAAGAGAAGTTTTTCACTATCTGCTCTTTTGGGAAATCTCATAACATGGCTCTTCCTTCCTTTGATGAGAAGAATCGACTGTGTCATTGGCTTTAAATGTGGATTCCCTAGAGCAGTGCTTTCCCAAGGCTTTCCAAGTGAGCGGCTCCTCTTATCTCCAAGAAGGAAGAGACTGAGCAGAAGGACTGCAATCCATTTGCCCCCTTTAAGGGGGAAGGATGAACTCCAGGAAATAAGGCAGGTGACTAGTCTAACCTCCTTGTAAAGATGCTAATGACGGGCCTCCTGCCAAGCAAACCAGTGGGATTGATTGCTGGTGGGAGAGTCCTTCTCTAAGGAAGGTTTAAGTGTGCGTACCTGGTTGCTTAGGATTGCTTCTGGTAAACAGTCCTGGAATCTATGAATTTCTGGGGCATGGCTCCCTGTAAAAGTCATGTAAGCTATGTAACTAGCTAAGTATGAAATGGAGACGTTTGGTGATTAAAATGGGCCTCTTCTGTGTAAGTGATTTGACCTGCACAATTCCCTTAGAGACCTCATATGGTCTACACCTGGGCCAGAGTGTATTCAATATCAGGAGAAAGTGTAGTCAATATTGCGGACAATCCTGGACTGTTCTTTGCTTAGCCTGTGCCTCTTGATTACTTGTTTCCTTGAAATTATTAGTAAAGCTTGACAATGGATAAGAGCTCTGATTTGTATGAGTCTGATTATTTAGCCATCCATCCTGGTGATCATTAGAGTCTGGTGAAGGGAGAGGGAAGGGTGAGTGTTCAAGTTTCAAGTAGAAAGCATTGGGCTGTGAAGCAAACTTCCCTCCTTCTTGGAACTGTCCATGAACAGGTACCTGATGACAGGTACCCGTTTTCAATCGCCTTTGAGATTTGACATATATCATTATTTAAGGGCCCAGGACTTGGTCCTTATACAAAGAAGAGATAGTCTAGATGTGTGTTAAGAGGTCAAACGGACTACGTGCTAAAATTTAGGAACCCAAGTGGAGATGTCATTCCAATTTCAACAGATTTCTTTCAAGATCAAAATAAAGGGCTTTGCTCATAAACTCTAAATCGCCTAAAGGAATGCAGCTAAGCCCATAACACCAGAGTAGGGATGGTTATGCAAAAAAAAAAAAAAAAAAAGTAAAATCTTTCCAGCTGAATGGAAAGTTTGAGTAAAAGTAGTCAAGCAAGCAAGACAGCCATGCCAAGCAGGAATGCAGATCAGTGGGCTCCTAAGCTCTTCATCCCTCCATCCTGCTTCTACCTCTGCATCTTACTGACTCCTCCACTTGGGCCTGATAGTTTAGCTTTGTCCTCAGACTTCTCAATCATTTTAGTTTTCTACGTATTTCCTACTTTCATTTTCATTCCCTCTGAGCTCAACCGTGAAATTACACCTGTCATTTAAAAAAAAAGTTCACATTGTACTTCTTTCTCATGATGGAGGGTGAATGCCTTCCTTTACTCCTCCTTAGAGCCTCCTGCTGTACAACTCAAATGAATCAGCAAGCAGCGTGACGCCTGATTCAAGTCAGAATGAGTGAGCATGTGGTTGCTTTATTAACCAGAAACAGCAATCTGTGAAGTAGAGATGAGAAACTGAATAAGCTGTCATTTCTCTCTCAAGACCAGGTGAAATCATTTAACTCATAAATCAGACAAAGCAAGATATGTCTCTAGATTACAATTAAATAGTTTGAAAACCTGTTCTTCCCTCCAACGTCTTAGGCAAACTCAGGCTGTTGTGCTGATTAGAGAACAGAGTTTCTGCCAAACTCTAATGGATGTTCCACCATATCTTAGAAGCAGAATGAAAACCAGTCATCAAAGAGCAATCAACTGTGGGCTACATTTCAGATGTCTCATTGGGCAGGAGAGGTTTAACTCTGTACCAGATGCAAGGTTTAAATCATAACTCATGCGTCCTTAAATCTCAAGTAGAGATAATGAATTTCTGCATTCTGTTAAATAAAAAATGAAACATAGAATATTTGCAACAGAAATAGAGACTGTGGGGGCTAATATACCCAGTAGTATCCTTATCTCTCTTCCCCAACAGATAATTGGAAGACAGGCCAAGTGCTCTGCTTCTGAAAGCTCACATCCTTAAAAACCCTATAGAGCAATTCTAGTTTGCACACATGGAGTCATCATAAGTTGGAATGGACTCGAGGTCAGCCAACAACAACAAAACTACATTTATATGACATTTCGTATATGCCAGGCACTCTTACAAGCACTTTATAAAGATTAACTCATTCTGTTCCCATAATAACTATATGAAACAGGGTGTTGTTGTTAGGTGCTTTCAAATCGGTTTCGATGCATAGCGACCCTATGTATAACAGAAAGAAACACTGCCTAGTCATGTGCCATCCTCACAACTTTTGCTATGCTTGAGCCCATTTTTGCAGCTATTGTGTCAATCCATCTCATTGAGGGTCTTCCTCTTTTTACTGACCCTCTACTTTACCAAGCGTGATGTCGTTCTCCAGGAACTGGTCGCTCCCGATAATATACCCAAAGTAAGTGAGACGAAGTCTCACCATCCTCACTTCCAAGAAGCACTCTAACTATATTTCTTTCAAGACAGATTTGTTCCTTCTTCTGGTAGTCCATGGTATATTCAGTGTTCTTCGCCAACACCATAATTATTCTTTGGTCTTCCTTATTCATTGTCCAGCTTTCACCTGCATATGAGGTGATTGAAAACACCATTGCTAGGGTCAGGCCCACCTTAGTCCTTAAAGTGACATCTTTGTTTGTAACACTTGAAAGACGTCTTTTACAGCAGATTTGCCCAATGCAATGCATCTTTTGATTTCTTAACTGCTGCTTCCATGGGCATTGATTGCGGATACAAGTAAAATGAAATCCTTGACAATTTCAATCTTTTCTCCAACTTATTGGTCCAGTTGTGAGGATTTTTGTTTTCTTTATGCTGAGGTGTAATCCATACTGAAGGCTGTAGTCTTTGATCTTCATAAGTGAATGCTTCAAGTTCTCTTCACTTTCAGCAACCAAGGTTCTGTCATCTGCATATCACAGGGTTAATAAGTCTTCCTACAATCCTGATGTTGCAGTCTTCTTCATACAGTTCAGCTTCTTGGATTATTTGCTCAGCATACAGATTAAATAAGTATGATGAAAGGACACAACCCTAATGCGCAGCTTTCCTGATTTTATACCATGCAGTACCCTCTTGTTGTTTTAACAACTGCCTCTTGGAGTATGTACAGGCTCCTCATGAGCACAATTAAGTGTTCTGGAATTCCCATTCTTTGCAATTTTATCCATTATTTGTTATGATCCACATAGTTGAATGCCTTTGCATAGTCAGTAGAACACAGCTAAACATCTTTCTGGTGTTCTCTGCTTTCAGTCAAGAACCATCTGACATCAGCAGTGATATCCCTTGTTCCCTGTCCTCTTCTGAATCTGGCTTGAATTTCTGACAATTTCCTGTCAATATACTGCTGCAGCTGCTTTTGAATGATCTTCAGCAAAATTTTACTTGCATGTGATATTAATGATATTGTTCAATAATTTCCACGTTCGGTGGGATCACCTTTCTTGGGAACAAGCATAAATATATATCTCTTCCAGTCGGTTGGCCAGGTAGCTGTCCTCCAAATTTCTTGGCATAGACAAGTGAGTACTTCTAGCGCTGCATCCGTTTGTTGAAACATCTCAGTTGGTATTCTGCCAGTTCCTGGAGCCTTGTTTTTCACCAATGCCTGAAAGCAGCTTGGACTTCTTCCTTCCGTACCACTGGTTCCTGCTCATATGGTACCTCCTGAAATGGTTGAAATTGACCAATTCTTTTTGGTATAGTGACTCTGTATATTCCTTCCATCTTCTTTTGATGCATCCTGAGTCATTTAATATTTTCCCCCACAGAATCCTTAAATATTGCAACTCGAGGCTTGAATTTTTTCTTCAGTTCTTTCAGCTTGAGAAATGCAGAGTGTGTTCTTCCCTTTTGGTTTTCTATCTCCAGGTATTTGCACATTTCATTATAATAGTTTCCTTTGTCTTCTCGAGCCACACTTTGAAATCTTCTATTCAGTTCTTTTACTTCATCATTTCTTCCATTTGCTGTAGCTGCTCTATTTTCAAGAGCAAGTTTCAGAGGCTCTTCTGATATCCATTTTTGTCTTTTCTTCCTTTCCTGTCTTTAATGACATTTGCTGTCTGTATGTATGATGTCCTTGATGTCATTCCACAACTCCTCTGGTCTTCAGTAATTAGTGTTGAACTCCTCTGGTCTTTGGTCATTATTGTTGAACGCGTCAAACCTATTATTGAGATGGTCTCTAAATTCCGGTGGGATATACTCAAGGTTGGAGCCCTGGTGGCACAGTCGTTGAGACATACGGAGAGCTATGGCTGCTAATGAAAAGGTCAACAGTTGAATCCACCAGCTGCTGCATGGAAACCCTATGGGGCAGTACTACTCTTTCTTATAGGGTCAGTATGAGTTGGAATCGACTCAATAGCAATGGGTATACCTGAGGTTGTACTTTGGCTCTCATGGACTTGATGTAATTTTCATCAGCTTCAACTTGAATTTGCATACGAGCAATTCATGGTCTGTTCTGCAGTTGGCCCCTGGCCTTGTTCTGATGATACTGAGCTTCTCCATAGTCTCTTTCCACAGACGTAGTCGATTTCATTCCTGTGTATTTCATCTGGCAAGGTTTAGGTATACAGTCGCCGTTTATGTTGTTGAAAAAAGGTATTTGCAATGAATAAGTTGTTGGTCGAGCAAAATTCTATCGTGCCATCTCTGGCATCATGTCCATCACCAAGACCATATTTTCCAACTACTAATCCTTCTTCTTTGTTTCCAACTTTCACATTCCAATCACCAGTAATTATCATTGCATCTTGATCACATGTTTGATCCATTTCAGACTACAGAAGTTGGTAAAAATCTCCAATTTCTTCATCTTTGGCCTTAGTGGTTGGTGTGTAAATTTGAATAATATTTTTATTAACTGATCTTCCTTGTAGGCTTATGGATATTTTCCTGTCACTGACAGCATTGTATTTCAGGATAGATCTTGAAATGTTCTTTTTGACGATGAATGCAAAGCCATTCCTCTTCAAGTTGTCATTCCCGGCATAATAGACCATATGATTGTCCAATTCAAAATGGCCAATACTAGTCCATTTCAGGTCACTAATGCCTAGGATATTGATGTTTATGCATTCCATTTCATTTTTGAAGACTTACAATTTTCCTAGATTCATACTTCATACATTTCACATTCCTATTATTTGTTGTTGTTGTTGTTGTTTTATTGTACTTAGATGAAGGCTGCAGAGCAAATTAGTTTCTCCTTAAACAGCTAATACACATATTGTTTTGTGACATTGGTTGCCAACCGCACAACGTTTCAACACTCTCCCCCTTTTTTTTTTTAATTTATTTTTTTAATATTTTATTGTACTTCAGGTGAAGGCTTACAGAACAGATAGTTTCTCAT
>NW_004444090.1:971689-995156 GCF_000243295.1 Trichechus manatus latirostris
GACCAGTGGAGTATCTTAGATGGCCGCTCACAGGCTTTTAAGACCCCAGACACTACTCACCAAGGTAGAATGTAGAGCATTATCTTTATAAGTAAACACTCTCCCCTTCTTGACCTTGGATTCCACATTACCAGCATTCCTGTCCCCTCCTGCCATCTCATCCTTGCCCCTGGGCTGGTGTGCCCATTTAGTCTCATTTTGTTTTATGGGGCTGTCTAATCTTTGGCTGAAGCGTGAACCTCAGGAGTGACTTCAGTACTGAGATAAAAGGATGTTCAGGGGCCATACTCTCAGCATTTCTATAGTCTCTGTCAGATCAGTAAGTCTGATCTTTTTTTATGAGTAAAATTTTGTTCTATATTTTTCTCCAGCTCTGTCCTCAACACTCTATTGTGATTCCTGTCAGAGCAGTCAGTGGTGGTAGCTGGACACCATAGAGTTGTGCTGAACTCAGTCTGGTGGAGGCTGAGGTAGTTGTGGTCCATTAGTCCTTCGGATTAATCTTTCCCTTGTGTCTTTGGTTTACTTCTTTATCCCTTGCTCCAGACAAGGTGGGACAAATGGAGCATCTTAGATGGCCACTCACAAACTTTTAAGACCCCAGACGTTACTCACCAAAGTAGGAAGTAGTACATTTTCTTTATAAACTGTGTTATGCCAGTCGAGCTAGATGTCCCCCGAGACCATGGTCCCGAGCCCTCAGCCCAGTACTTTTGTCCCTCAGGGGTATGGATGTGTCTATGAAGCTTCCATGACCTTGCCTTGTTCAAGTTGTGCTGAGTTCCCCAATATTGTATACTGTCTTACCCTTCACCAAAGTTACAACTTATCTATTGTCTAGTTAGTGTTTTTCCTTCCCACTCCTCCCCTCCCTAGTAGCCATCAAAGATTGTTTCTTTCTGTGTGTAAACCTCTTCATGAGTTTTTATGATAGTGCTCTCATACACTATTTGTCCTTTTGTGATTGACTTATTTCACTCAGCATAATGCCCTCCAGATTCATCCATGCTGTGAGATTTTTTGTGGTTTTATCATTGTTCTTTATTGTTGCATAGTATTTCATCGTGTGTATGTACCATAGTTTGTTTGTCCATTCATCTGTTGATGGGCATCTGGGTCATTTCCATCTTTTTGCTATTGTGAATATTGCTGCAATGAACATGGGTGTGCATATGTCTATTCATGAGAAGCTCTTATTTATCTAGGATATATTCCTAGGAGTGGGATTGCTGGATCTTATGGTATTTCTATTTCTAACTTTTTAAGGAAGGACCATATCGATTTCTAAAATGGTTGGACCATTTTACATTCCCACCAGCAGTGCGTAAAAGTTCTAAGCTCCCTGCAGCCTCTCCAATATTTTTTATTTTCTGTTGTTTTTTTTTTTAATTCGTGCCAGCCTCGTTGGGGTGAGATGGTATCTCATTACAGTTTTGATTTACATTTCTCAAGTGGCTGGTGATTGCGATCATTTCCTTATGTGTCTGTTAGCTGCCTGAATGTCTTCTTTGGTGAAGTGCCTGTTCATATCTTTTGCCCATTTTTTAATTGGATTATTTGTCTTTTTGTTGTAGAGGTGTTGGATTTTCCTAAATATTTTAGAGATTAGAACTTTGTCAGATTTGTCATAGCCAAAATTATTTTCCTTGTCTGTAGTTTCTCTTTTTACTCTTTTGGTGAAGTCTTTTGATGAGCATAAGTGTTTAATTTTTAAAAGATCCCAGTTATCTAGCTTGTCTTCTGGTATTTGTGTATTGTTAATTATGGCTTATATCCTATTTATTCCGTGTATTAAGGCCTCTAGTGTTGATCCTATTTTTTCTTCTATCATCTTTATAGTTTTTGGTTTTCTATTTAGGTCTTTGATCCATTTTGAATTAGTTTTTGTTTATGGTGTGTGGTATGGGACCTGTTTCATTTTTTACAAATGGGCATCCAGTTTTGCCACCACTGTTTGTTTAAAAGATTATCTTTTCCACATTTAATGGACTTCGGGCCTTTGTTGAAGGTCAGGTGATCTTAGGTGGATAGATTTACATCTGTGTTCTCGATCCTGTTCCATTGGTCAGTGTGTCTGTTGTTGTATCAGTACCAGGCTGTTTTGTCTACTGTAGCTGTATACTAGGTTCTGAGGTCAAGTAGTGTGAGGCCTCCTGCTTTATTCTTCCTCTTGAATAGTACTTTACTTATCCAGGGCCTCTTTGCTTTCCATATAAAGTTAATGATTAGTTTTTCCATCTCTTTAAAGAATGCTGTTGGCATTTGGATCGAGATTGCATTGTATTTGCAGATTGCTTTGAGTAGAATTGACATTTTCACAATGCTGATTCTACCTATTCATGAGCATGATATGTTTTTCCATTTATGTAGGACTCCTTTGGTTTTTTGCAGTAGTGTTTAATAGTTTTATTTGTATAGGTCTTTTATGTGCCTGGTTAGATTTATTCCTAAGTATTTTATTTTTTTAGGGACTATTATAAATGGTATTGCTTTCTTGATTTCCTTTTCATTGTTCTCTTTATTGGTATATAGGAATCCAACTGATTTTTGTATGTTTATCTTGTATCTTGCTACTGTGCTGAATCTTTCTGTTAGTTCCAGTAGTTTCTTGTGGAGTTCTTTGGTTTCTCTATGTATAGTATATTATCCTCAAATAGGGAGAGTTTTACTTCTTCCTTACCAATATGGATGCTCTTTATTTCTCTTTCTTGCCTTATTGCTCTAGCTAGGACTTCCGGTACAATGTTAAATAGGAATGGTGATAAAGGACATCCTTGTTTTGTGCCTGTTCTCAGGGGAAATGTTTTCAGCCTCTCTCTGTTAAGAATGATGTTAGCTATTGGTTTTGTATAGATCCCCTTTATTATGTTGAAGAATTTCCCTTTTATACCTATTTATTGAGAAATTTTATCAGGAAAGGGTGTTGGACTTTGTCAAATGCTTTTTCTGTGTCAAATGAGATGATCATGTGATTCTTTCTTTTGTTTTATTTATGTGATGGATTACGTTGATTGATTATCTAACGTTGAACCATACTTGCATACCTGGTAGGAATCCTACTTGGTCAGGATGTATTTTTTTTTTATATGATGCTGAATTCTATTGGCTAGAATTTTATCGAGAATTTTTACATCTATATTCATGAGAGAATTGGTCTGTAATTTTCTTTCTTTTTTTTTTTTTTTGTGGCATCTGTGCCTGGTTTTGGTATTACGGTTATGGTGGCTTCATAGAGTGATTTGGGAGGTATTCCTTCCTTTTCTGTGTTCTGAAAGAGTTTGCATAGTACTGGTACAAGCTCTTCTCTGAATGTTTGGTAGAATTCTCCAATTAAGCTATCCGCACCAGGGCTTTTATCTGTTGGGAGTTTTAAAAATACCTTTTCAATCTCTTCTCTTGTTATGGGTCTGTTCGTATTTTCGACGTCAGTTTGCATTAGTTTAGGTAGGTAGTGTGTTTCTAGAAACCATTTTCTCTAGGTTTGCAAATTTGCTGGAGTATAGTTTTTCACAGTAGTTTGCTATGATCCTTTTTATTTCAATTGTATCTGTTGTAATGTCCCCCATTTCAATTTTTATTTGGATTATTTGTGTCCTCTCTTGTTTTTCCTTTGTCAAATTGGCCAGTGGTTTGTCAATTTTGTTGATCCTTTCAAAGAACCAACTTTTGGTTTTTTTGAGTCTTTCTATTGTTTTTCTATTCTCTATTTCATTTATTTCTGCTTTGATCTTTATTATTTCCTTTCTTCTGGTAACTGTGGGCTCCTTTTTCTGTTCTCTTTCTATTTGTTTGTGTCATATAGCTAATGTTTTGATTTTGTCCCTTTCTTCCTTTTTGATGTGTACATCTATTGCTATAAACTGACCTCTGATCACTGCCTTTGCTGCGTCCCAAAGGTTTTGGTATGATGTATTTTCATTCTTGTTTGATTTTAAGAATTTTTTGATTCCATCTTTGATTTCCTCTATTACCCAGTTGTTTTTAAGCTAGGTATTATTCAGTTTCAATATATTTGATTTTTTCCTTGCTTTTCCTGTTATTAATTTCTAATTTTATGCTGTTGTGATCAGAGAAGATCCTTTTTATTAGCTCAATGTTTTGGATTTTGTTGAGGGTTGTTTTGTGGCCTAAGATATGGTCTATTCTGGAGAACATTCCATGTGCATTAGAAAAAAATGTGTACTTTGCAGCTGTTGGGTGGAGTGTTCTTTATATGTCTGTGAGGTCAAGTTGGCTGATTGTGCCCATTAGGTCTTCTGTATCTTTGTTGAGTTTCTTTCTAGATGTTCTCTCCTTTACCAAGAGTGGTGTGTGAAGTTCCCTGCTATTATTGTCTTTGGTTTTAGAGAGTGTGATTATGATATATCTGATTTTCTTTTGAGGTCTATCATATATAGGGTTCATTGAGCTACTTGGATGGTTGGCTTTTCAACCTTCGTGATATTAGGGAAGATTTTTGTCACAAATCTTCAATGATCCTCTCTGTGTTTTCCATTTTCTTGCCCTATTCTGGAACTCTGATCACATGCAAATTCTTCCTTTTGATTGTATCCACATTGTTCTCCGGGTTTCTTCATTTTTCTTCATTCTTTTCTCTAATTCTTCCTCAAACAAAGAGGTATCTAAGGATTTGTCTTCAGTTTCACTGATCCTGTCTTCCATTGTTTCACATTTGTTCCTAAATCTTTCAATTGCGCTATCCATTTCTGAAATCTTATTGTTTCATCTTTTGGATTTATAATTGCAGTTTTTGTATGATTTCCAGTTGTTTATTTATTTTGAAGTTTTGTTCCTGTATTATTTTCCTGAATTTTTCCATTGCTTTGTCTGTGTTTATCCTGATTTTTTTCTTCAGTTTCCATGATTTTGTCTATTTTCTCCTTATTTTTGTCTACATTTTCCTTCATCTCTTGAAGAATCTTGAATATTAGTGTTTTGAATTCCCTATCAGGTAGATTCAGTGCCTTTTCTTCCAGCAGAAGGTCATCTGGTTTTTTCTTTTGGTCGCTTTCTGGAGCCATCCTGTCCTTTTTTTTTCTTTTAAAAAAAAAAAAAAAACCAAACACGTTTTCATATTATCTGCTGTCTCCAGGATATTTAGGAATTATTTTCTTCTTTTATTGATTGTAGATGTGTTTGTTTCTTCCTGCTTTTTTGTTTTATTTGGTTATGTCTGAGCATGCGGACTGGGCATGTTTTGTTGCTTGCTTGCCTGTGGGTTCAATACTTCTCACCAACTTTTCCAGGTGGGCAGGGCTGGTCACTCAGCTATGGTGCAGTAGATTGGGTCCAGCGGGGAGGAGGGGTGGAGATGGGTAGTTTTGGGCACGACCTGGGGCCAACGGGGCTGTCCTGGGGGTCAGTGCTAGTTGGAGTCCAGGGGGCTGCTTTGGTGCCACTTGGGGGTGCTGTGCTCAGTGCAAGGTGCAGATAGGCAGGAAGGAAGGGAGGGGATGTGATGTGTGGAGCTAAGTTGGTGAGTGAAAGACGCGAGAAACAAAAGAAAAAATGAAGGCAAAAAGTAAATTCAACAGTGGTATGGTAGGATTCGGTGGGTGGGGGCGGGGCAAACCAGGCAAAGGCATGTGTTGGTGTCTGTCTAGCTGAGAGTGTGGCTCAGCCAGTCAAGAAGGGTTGTGGGTGGTGCATGAAGCTAGGTGGGTGGGAGAAAGGAGAGGAAAGTGTTTAAGAGAGAGAAGAAACCAACAAACCAACAAAAATGAAATAAAAGAAAAACAACAACAATAAATAAATAAATAAATATAATGGTGGGGGAGCTGGCTTTTGGGGATGCGGCTGAATTGCTGAGGCAATAAGCTTATGTCTCTCTCACCATCAGGAAGGGATGGAGGCAGCACAGGGCCTAGGAGGGAGGGGGAAGGAAAAGGGAGAAGGGGAAAGATAAAGAATAAAGAAAAATATTGCTCTGAGGGAGCTGGCCTGTGGGGGTGCCACAGACCTAGGGAGGCTGTGTCCCAGAGGCTCTCCAGCTGAGTGGTTCAGCACAGCCCACCAAGAAGGGGGGGACAGCACATGGGGCGAGGTGACTGGGAGAAAGGAAAGGAAGGAAGGAAGTGAGAGGGAAGAAACAAAAAAAAGAAAAAAGAAACAAACAAAAATAAATAAAATGGTGCTGAGGGAGCTGGTCAGTGATGATGGTGCAGAACCAGGGAGGCCACACACCAGTGACTCTCCAGCCAACTGGTGCAGCCTGGCCCCTCAAGAAGGGGCAGCGGTGGTGCACAGGGCTAGGTGGGTGGGTTATAGGAAAAGAAGGAAAGGAGAAAAAGACAGGAAACAGGAAAAAAAGAACAAAGTAAACTAAAAAGTATGGTGCTAAGTGAGCCAGTTGGTGGGGGTAGCACAGACCCAAAGAGGCAGTGTACCAGCAGCCCCCAGCTAAGCAGTGCAGCAAAGCCCATCAAGAAGTGACAAGGACAGCAAACAGGGCCAGGTGGATTGGAGAAAGGAAAGGAAGGAAGTGATAGAGAGAGAGAGAGAAGAAACAATGAGAAAAAAAAACAACAACGAAAAAATATGACGTCAAAGGAGCTGGCCACTGGGGGCAGCCCTGACCCAGGGAGGCTGTGCAACAGTGGCTCTCTAGCCAAGTGGTGCAACACTGCCCACTGAGAAGGGGCAGGGCAGCTCATGAAGCTAGGTGGGCTGGAGAAAGGAAAGGAAGTGATAGAGCAGAAACAATGAGGAAAAAAAAACAAAGAAAAAAATATGGCGCAGAAGAAGCCAGTCGCTGGGGGCAGCCCAGACCTGGGGAGGCTGTGTACCAGTGGCTCTCTAGCCAAGTGGTGTTGCACAGCCTGCCAAGAAGTGAAAGAGATGTCACATGGGGCTAGGTCATCAGGAGAAAGGAAAGGAAGAAAGAGATAGAGAAGAAACCGGAAAAAATAATAATTATTATAAAATAAAAAATGGTGCTGAGGGAGCCTGCTGGCAGGGGCAGGCAGACCCAAAGTAGCCATGCACTGGTGGCTCTCTAGCTAAGCAATGTGGTACAGCCCGTCAAGAAGGGGAAGGAACATCACGTGAGACTAGCTGAGCAGGAGAAAGAAAAGGAAGGAAGGGAGAGAGAGAGAGAAGCAACAAAAAAGGCCCAAAAAACAATAACAAAAACAAACAAACAAACAAAATGGCACTGAAGGGGCTGGCTGGTGGGGGTGGGGCAGATCCAGGTGGTAGTGAGCTAATGTCTCTCTGGCAGAGCAACTGTGGTCTGTTGGAAAGCAGCAGAGGACGCAGAAGAAAGGTAGGGGGTGGGAAAGCATGTATCCCTGGTTACCAGCTGCTCTGTCTCCTCTTGGGAGCTCCTTGAATCTGCCTTCCCGTACTCGCTGTCCGTGGTCCTTTGTGGCTGAGGTCCAAGATGGTGAATCCAGGCGGCAGTGAGCTGGTGTCTCTGCAGCCAAGCAACCATGGCCTGTTGGAAAGCTGTGGAGGCCACGTACAGAGGAGAAGGGTGGGAGGTGGAAAAGTGTGTATCCCTGGTTACCAGGTGTTTTGTCTCCTATTGGAAGCTCCATGAAGTTACCTACCTGTACTCCCTGTCTGCGTTCCTTGGTGGCTGTAGTCCAAGATGGTGAATCCATACCTTGTTAGCTGGTAGGAGACCTCCACTCCATAGCTCTCCTTGTTCTCTGTTTTCTGTCAGTTTCTTATTCCATTCAGTGCTTGACAGAGTTCTTTATTCCTTCATTTGATGCTTAGGGTTCCAGGATTGACTGTTTGTATCTGTTTTACTTAGTTTTTTGGGTCTTTGCTGCAGAGGGACAGCATGGTGCTTCTGTCTATAACCATGCTGGCTCCGACCCCTCGTTCCAGTTATTAATGGATGTTTGCAGCTGTTTCTTCTCGTTTTGAGTCATGCGACAGAAGAAAGGGGCATCAGGATTGGAGAAAGACTCATTAACAACCTGCATTATGCAGATGACAAAATCTTGCTTGCTGAAAGTGAAGGGAACTTGAAGCACTTACTGATGAAGATCAAAGATTACAGCCTTCAGTATGATTTACACCCCAACATAAAGAAAACAAAATCCTCACAACTGGCCCAACAAGCAACATCATGATAAACGGAGAAAAGATTGAAGTTGTCAAGGATTTCATTTTACTTGGATCCACAAGCAGTAGTCAAGAAATCAAAAGATGCATTGCATTGGGCAAGTGTGCTGTGAAAGACCTCTTTAAAATGTTGAAAAGCAAAGACTTCACCTTGAAGACTAAGGTGCACCTGACCCAAGCCATGGTATTTTCAATCACATCATATGGATGTGAAAGCTGGACAATGAATAAGGAAGACCAAAGAAGAACTGACACCTTTGAATTGTGGTGTTGGTGAAGAATATTGAATATACCATGGACTACCAAAAGAACAAACAAATCTGTCTTGGAAGAAATACGACCAGAAAGCTCCTTGGAAGCAAGGATGGCTAGACTATGTCTTACATACTTTGGACGTGTTGTCAGGAGGGATCAGTCCCTGGAGAAGGACATCATGCTTGGTAAAGTACAGGGTCAGCAAAAAAGAGGAAGACCCTCAACTAGATGGATTGACACAGTGGCTGCAATAATGGGCTCAAGTATAACAATTGTGAGCCTGGTGCAGGACCGGCAGTGTTTCATTCTGTAGTACATAGGGTTGCTATGAGTCGGAACCAACTCAATGGCACCTAACAACAACAACAACATCAGAAAATGAAGTTCCTGAAAGCTTTACTCTATCCAGGTCATTGAGGTCGACTCTACTTTGAGGAGGCAGCTCTTCCCCAGTCATATTTTGAGTGCCTTCCAAACTGAGGGGCTCATGTTTCAGCACTATATCAATGTTCTGATGCTATTCATAAGGTTTTCACTGGCCAATTTTTTCAAAAGTAGACCACCTGGTCCTTCTTCCTAGTCTGTCTTAGTTTGGCTGCTCAGATTAAACCTGACCACCATGGGTGACCCTGCTGGTATTTGAAATACCAGTGGCATTGCTTCCAGCACTACAGCAACATGCAAGCCACTACAATACAAAAACTGACAGACAGGTGGTGGATTAAGTAGGTAGATGCTATTACTACTTTTTCCCCATTTTATAGATGAGAAAACTGAGATTCAAAGAAGTCAGATAACTTGCCCAATGTCACAGAACCTGCCTGATTCAAGACTAGAATTTGCTCCAGAATCTATGCTCTCATTCACCATGCTATGCTACCTTATTAAATATTTTAAACAAAAAATTTAATAATATTTAATTTTCATTTTAAATATTCCCTCCCCATCCGAAAAGAAACATGCCTAGAAATTCAGAAATATAGAATTTTTTATAATTTATAGTTACACTTGTAATGACTTTTTTATTGGCAGCTTTCTCCAAAGCCTGTATTCTCTGAGAGGCAGGGGCTGAGT
Source organism: Trichechus manatus latirostris (assembly GCF_000243295.1). NCBI lineage: Eukaryota > Metazoa > Chordata > Mammalia > Sirenia > Trichechidae > Trichechus > Trichechus manatus. The sequence goes on from NW_004444090.1 coordinate 981,095, forward strand.
TTATCTTTTCCCTTGACATATACCTATAATCTAGTTTTGAGCCAAGAATACAAAAGCAGTTAATAATATTTTGTTTTGATTTGTACTGTCATACCGGTGCTCAATAAATGTGAGATGTATCGCTATCCTTTGGTCTGTCTGATATATGCGGGACTAACATGCATTACTTTTAGGGTATTCCAGTCCCATTCTTATTATATTTTCACTTACCTAGAGTATGATCTCAAATATTGCTCATGCCTGGAACAGGGCTTGGCACGTGGAAAGAGTGTATGGAACGAATGTATAAATGAATGATCTTGGAAGGGTTAGTTAGCATACAATCAGTAACAGTAATTTAAGAGTCTGGGCATTGAACAGGGAACAGGGGAACAGGTGAGTCCCTCTATTCAGACTTAATTTATGGAGGCAGAACTGGGACAATAAGGAACTTTCCAGGCCTCAGCAAGATGGTGTGATGAAAGTAGCAGTTGCCCAATTTGTCCACCATCTTGTGAGTGATCTCTATCCACATTCTATGGAAGCTCCCTGTTATAGATTGAATTGTGTCTCCCAAAAAAGTGTGTCAACTTGGCTAGGCCATGATTCCCAATACTGTGTGGTTGTTGTCCAGTTTGTGATCTGATGTAATTATACTGTGTTGTACATCCTAACATCTATGATGTTAAGGAGGAAGGATTAGAGGCAGTAATGTTAATGGGGCAGGACACAATCTACAGGATCAGGTTGTATCTTGAGTCAATCTCTTTTGAGATAGAAAAGACAGAAGTGAGCAGAGAGGATCAGGACCTTATTACCACCAAGCAAGAAGAGCCAGGAGCAGAGGATATCCTTTGGACCTGGGTTCCCTGCACTGAGAAGCTCCTAGACTAGGGGAAGATTGATGACAAAGACCTTCCCCCAGAGCTGACAGAGCGAGAAAGCTTTCTCCTGGAGCTGGTGCCTTGAATTCAGACTTCTAGCCTCCAAGGCTGTGAGAGAATAAATTTCTGTTTGTTAAAGTCATCCACTTGTGGTATTTCTGTTATAGCAGCACTAGATAACTAAGACAAAGTTTGGCACTGGGGGTGGGGTGCTGCTCTAACATATACCTAAAATGTGGAAGCAGTTTTGAGACTGTGAATGGTTAGAGGCTGGAAGAGTTTTCAAGTGCTTAATAGTAAAAGCCTAGATTGCCTTGAAGAGACTGTTGGTGGAATTATAGACATCAAAGGCTGTTCTGGTGAGCGTTCAGAAGGAAGTAAGGAGAGATGTAACACCACAAACAACAAGAAGCAAAAGCAAAGAAATGGCAGCAGCAGAACCAGGAGACTGGCGTGAGACAGCATGGAAGCCAACCCACAGAGTGAGAGAGCTGAATGCCTTTGAGCAGCAGGCTTACTGATAGAGTGGGGCCCTCCAGGCACTTATTGGTGCAGCTAGTCTTGCCAACCCATAGAACAAGAGAACTGAGTGCCTTCCAGCCAAGGCTTACTGATAGAATGGGGTGCCTCTGGGCACTTATCAGTGAAGCTAAAGACCTTTGTAACACTTGCCTGAGCAGGGCAGAGGGCTGGCCCAAGAGGCCCAAGTCGCCAAGACAGCAAGGAACCAGGATGCAGAAGCTGAAGAGGAGCATGGTAAGCAGAGCTGCCTCAGTCTCAAAGCGTGGGGCCACAGCATCTGGGGTCTCAAAGGGTGGAACCTCCTAGGTTTCCAAGTGAGATCTTCACTAACTCAGTTTCAGAGTGTGGGGCTGCCATTCATGATTGCCAGGGGAATGGGGTTGGATTCACTGCCCAGCGCTGAGGGGGTAGGGCTACCACGCCCAAGGGGCAGAAGAATGTGGCTTGCTGGGGCTGAGGGAGTAGGGTCACCACTCAGATTGACTAGGAGAATGGGGTCACCTAAATCCAAGGGAGCAGATTTGCTGTCCTAGTGGGCCTGGAAGGCAGAGTTGAAGCTCAGGGCTGAGGGGCCTCCACCAAGAATCCAGAGAATATGGCCAACTGAGTCTACAGGGCAGGGCCATTGCCTAAATGGTCTCAGAGAACAGAGGATCATTTTCAAGCCTTGAGAGCTAATGTAATGTGTTCTGCTAGGTTTTGGACTTGCTTAGTGCCTGTTATTCCTTCTTTCTCTCCAGTTTCTCCCATTTGTAATGGAAATGTCTAACTGTGTCTGTTTCACCACTGTACTTTGGAAATAGATAACTGGTGTCTAGATTTCACAGATGAAGAGGAATTTTGCCTTAGGATAGAATTGGCACTTGGAGTTGATTTAAGACTTTTGGGATGATATGATGGGGTGAATGTGTTTTATATATGGCAAGGGCATGAATTTTGGGGGGCCAAAGGTGGAATGTTATGGATTGAACTGTGTCCCCCAAAAATGTGCATCAGCTTGTCTAGGCCATGATGCCCGGTATTGTGTGGTTGTCCTTCATTTTGTGATCTGGTGTAATTATACTGTGTTGTAAATCCTAACCTCTATGACGTTGATGAGGCAGGATCAGAGGCAGCTATGTTAATGAGGCAGGACAAAATCGACAGGATTAGGTTATATCTTGAGTCAATCTCTTTTGAGATATAAAAGACAGAAGTGAGCAGAGAGGAGAGGGACCTCATTACCACCAAGAAAGAAGAGCCAGGAGCAGAGCATATCCTTTGGACCGGGGTTCCCTGCACTGAGAAGCTCCCAGACCAGGGAAATATTGATGACAAGGACTTTCTCCCAGAGCTGACAAAGAGAGAAAGCCTTCTCCTGGAGCTGGGGCCCTGAATTTGGACTTCTAGCCTCCTAGACTGTGAGAGAATACATTTCTGTTAAAGCCATCCACTTGTGGTATTTCTGTTATAACAGCACTAGATAACTAAGACACTCCCCAACACCCATGCTGAGAACTGGTCAAATGCTGTGATTCCTTTATGTGGCAGTTATAGTCTCAGGAACTCCTCATCCACTTTGACACTTCTTCATTTTAGAACTTTTGGAATATACATGATATTGGGCACTAAGTAATTAAATTGTAATTTCTTGAGTTGCTATTCCGGGTGTCAGAGAGATTCAGTATTTACACAGGCAGTATGTCATGGTGAGGTGCACTGAGGGATTCTCATTGGGAAGGAATTCTTTACTCTAAAGGTCCTAGAGAGACAGAAAACCAGCTACAGCCAGAGCAAGACAAAGAATAATAAGGGACTTGAGCAAAGGACAGAAATCAATTCACTGCAGATGGTGAGGACAAGAGCCACAGGGAGACACAGACGACAATACAGGCTGTTCTACCATCAAAACAATGTCCTTTGTAAAGTTACCATCATTTTCTTAGTGAGGAGGAGGTGGTAATTGGTACAAGAATCCACCTTTGCAGATTGTATTACTTTAGTATAGTGAACTTATGTATTCTTTTTAGAGAGACTGAGCTATCATTTCTTTCTGTCATCTTCATAAATTTCTATATACCTACCTGAAGAAGGTGGACACTTCCTGATCAGAATGATCCAAACTAAGTAAGCAGAGCCCCTAAGAGATGTTTACACTTTCTTCACCAGGGCTTTGTTCTCTTTTCTCTGTTGTCACCTTCAGTCACCAGCAAGTGGCATGTGTTTTGGTGAGGGACTATCTCATCAAGCAAAACATCCTTCTCTTTCCTCTAAGCTCTGGTATTTCCTCTCAGAAAAGCACCTGGATTCCACGCAAAATAATCTGTGCTATGAACTTAAGCAAGAGTACCTCAGTGGTGCAAATGGTTAAACACCCAACTACTAGTGAAAAGTTGGCAGTTCAAACCCGCCCAGTGACTTCTCAGAGTCAGGCTACACAGCACCGACTCTACCAAAACTAACAACAACATAACCTTAAGTAGTGCTTATAGCTGGCATTTAATTTCCGTGCAAAGTCTGTGTTATGGATTGAATCATTTTGCCTCAAAATGTGTGTCAACTTGGCTAGGCCATGATTCCCAGTATTGTGTGGTTGTCTACCATTTTGTGATCTGATGTGATTATACTGTGCTGTAAATCCTAACTTCTATGATGTTAATGAGGCAGGATTAGCGGCAGTTATGTTAATGCGGCAGGACACAATCTACAGGATTAGGTTATATCTTGAGTCAATCTCTTTTGAGATATAAAAGAGAGAAGCAAGCAGAGAGGGGAAGGACCTCATGCCACCGAGAAGGAAGCACCGGGAGTGGAGTGTGTCCTTTAAACCCAGGGTTACCGCACTGAGAATCTCCTAGACCAGGGGAAGATTGATGACAAAGACCTTTCCCCAGAACCAACAGAGAGAGAAAGCATTCCCCAGGAGCTAGCACCCTGAATTGAGACTTCTACTCTCTTAGACTGTGAGAGAATAAATTTCTGTTTGTTAAAGCCATCCACTTGTGGTATTTCAGTTATTGCAGCACTAGATAACCAAGACAAAATTTGGTACTGGGAGCGGGGTGCTGCTCTAACAGATACCTAAAATGTGGAAGCGGTTTTGAAACTGTGAATGGGTAGAAGCTGGAAGAGTTTTAAGGTGCCTTATAGAAAAAGCCTAGACTGCCTTGAAGAGACTGTTGGTGGAATTATGGATGTCAAAGGAAATTCTGGTGAAGGCCTAGAAGGAAAAGAAAAGAGTTGTAACACTGGAGATGGTGCAAATGGCAAGAAGTAGCAGCAGAGAAACAGCAGTAGCAGAACCAGGAGACCAGTGCGAGGCAGCGCGGGAGCTAACCCACGGAGTGAGAGAGCTGAGTGACTTCAGGCAGGAGGCTTCCTGGCAGAGTAGGGTGCCTCCAGGCACTTAACGGTGGAGCTAAAGATCTTTGGAACACTTACCTGAACAGGGCAGATGCTGTGCTTGCCCAAGGGCCCAAGGGGCCAAGAAGTCAAGGAACCAGGAAACAGAAGCTGAAGAGGCAAGGAACACAGAAAGCAGAGCTGCCTCAAAGGGTAGGGCCACGGCCGCTGGGTCTCAAAGGGTGGAGCTATGGTCTCTGGGGTTTCAAAGGGTGGGGGCACAGCCTCCTAGGTTTCAAAGAGTCAGATCTTCACCAGCTTGGTTCTGGAGTGTGGCTGCCTTTCACAAGTGCTAGTGGGATGGGGTCAGATGGGAGCAGAGTTGCTGTTCCAGTGGGCCTGGAAGGCATAGCTGAAGCCCAGGGCTGAGGGGCCTCCACTCAGAATCCAGAGAATGTGGCCAACACCCAGAGTCTGGAGGGCAGGGCTATTGCCTAAATGGTCTCAGAGAACAGAGGATCATTTTCAAGCTTTTAGAGCTAATGTAATATGTTCTGCTGACTTGCTTGGTGACTGTTATCTCTTATTTCCTCTAATTTCTCCCATTTGTAATGGAAATGTCTAACTGTGTCTGTTCCACCACTGTACTTTGGAAACAGATAACTTTTATTCTAGATTTCACAGATGAAGAGGAATTTTGCCTTAGGATAGAGTTGGCACTTGGAGTTAATTTAAGACTTTTGGGATGATATGATGGAGGTGAATATATTTCACATGTGGCAAGGACATGAATTTTAGGGGGCCAAAGGGTGGAATGTTATGAATTGAATTGTGTCCCCCCAAAAAGTGTGTCATCTTGGCTAGGCCAGGATTCCCAGTATTGTGTGGTTGTCCACCATTTTGAGATCTGACGTGATTATCCTCTATATTGTAAACCTTAACCTCTGTGATATTAATGAGGTAGGATTAGAGGTGGTTATGTTAACGAGGCAGGACTCAATCTACAGGATTAGATTGTATCTTGAGTCAATCGCTTTTGAGATATAAAAGAGAAAACTGAGCAGAGAGGAAAGGGACCTCATGCCACCAAGAAAGAAGCACAGGGAGTGGAGCTCATCCTTTGGACCTGAGGTCTCTGCACTGAGAAGCTCCTAGATCAGAGGAAGAGTGATGACAAGGACCTTCTCCCAGAGCTGACAGAGAGAGAAAGCATTCCCCTGGAGCCGGTGCCTTGAGTTCAGACTTCTAGCCTCCTAGACTGTGAGAAAATTTTTCTTTGTTAAAGCCATCCACTTGTGGTATTTCTGTTACAGCAGCACTAAGTAACTAAGATAGTCTGATATCTTTTGGAAAACTTAATTCATTTAATAGATGTTTACTAAAATGTGTCTAAGTATGCACAGTAAATGATCAAGGTGCCAATCAGTGTGCCAGGGGCACATTTAACTAAAGGATCTGTCCCTGTGAAGGATCTTGGTGCCCTAAATAGTTTGGAAATTAGCCCTTGGCATAGCTACAGACTGATAACTGCAAAAGTTTTAAGGAAAGGCTTTGCGGACCTCTGTGCCCCATGGCTTTGGTAGGCTTTCAAGATCCAGGTGAACAAGTTCCAGGACAGTGCAAGACATTAGATTTGCTTCTTTGGGGCAATAGCAGGAGATGGGAAAGGAAGGTAAGAAGGGTGGGTTGAGCAGTGCCCTGCAGTAACCAGGGAGCAACCACCAGAGTTTATGCCAAGCGCAATGTTCTGAGATGCCACTCTCAGGCAAGCAAAATAATGATGGTCGAACCCAGCAGTAAAGGGCAGTGGACAGTACAAGAAAACTGCTCCAGGCTTCATGCTAATGGAGCTGGCAGATTTACATTATAAATGGGCCAGCTTTTCCCAGCCAAAATCAGTTGTTGGAAACAGTATCTGATTAAATTATTGGTGTTTTATGATCAACCTGTGGATTGAAAATTATGTATAGGCAATGTGTTGGTAAATGAGGTGTGTTAGGAGATAAATCGACCTTGAAAAAAAAAAATTTATGTGCTCAGAAATTGTTTTTATGTCATTCCTGTTTGAGAAGCCAGACTTGAGGAAGAGATTTTTGAAAACTCCATTTTAGGGGACATATCAGGGCTTTAATTCAATGTGTAAAAAACAAATATGGGTAAGAAAAACATGTTCAATCAATACTTCCTTTCCAACCCTCTTGGACCATATAGATGAGGAATTGGGGAGGCAAAACCTAAAACCACGCAATTGATTATGTAGCCTTTGGCTAGTTTGGGGTTTTTGGGATTTGGAAAATCATTTCATTTATTTAGACCCCAAATGAAGAGTGTCTACGTTATCTTCCTACATTACTCAATGTAATGGTTCCATCAGATTCCCCTTCAAATGTAACACTGGCATTTTTATATCCTATCAGAAAAGTACATTCATGAATTCACACTTGTTTTTACTAGTCTGACTATTTTTAAGCAGCCAGAGTTATCCTAGGGCTCTGTTTGTCTCTTTAGAACTGAATGTGAGGCCCTGTCATGGTTTGAATTATGTCCCCCCAAAAAAATGTGTGTATCAGTTTGGCTAGGCCATGATTCCTGGTACTGTGTGATTTTCCTGTATGTTGTAAATCCTGCCTCTATGATGTTAATGAGGGAGGATGGGTGGCAGTTGTGCTAGTAAGGCAGGACCTGATCTACAAGACTGGATTGTGTCCTGAGGCAATCTCTTAAAATATAAAAGACAGAAGTGAGCAGTGAGACAGGGGGACCTCAAATCATCAAGAAAGCAGTACCTGGATCAGAGCGTGTCCTTTGGACCGGAGTCCCTGCGCCGAGAAGTTCCTATTCCGGGGGAACACCGAAGAGAAGAAGGCCGACAGAGAGAAAAAGGCTTCCCCTGGAGCTGACACCCTGAATTTGGACTTTTAGCCTACTTTGACTGTGAAGAAATAAACTTCTCTTCATTAAAACCATCCACTTGTGGTACTTCTGTTGTAGCACCACTAGATGACTAAGGCAGGCCCCTGGAACAGATAGAAAAGGAAAAAAATTCAAATATGGTTTTTAATGCTGTGATTCAAAGTACTAGTATGTCCTTTGAGACACTTACAAAAGCATCATGAAGTAGAAATTCACAGGGCATGTCAGCTGGCAATAGAGGGAAACCATTTATAGCAACTACAAAAGCTTTTAAAAAAAACATTGTTTTAAAGCCCTTTAGCCCTTTGTCTGGCAATTTCCGGCTCCTAACATTGCTCAGGATGAACTTGCTTGTCCTAAGCTGTACATCTTGCAATAATATGACACAAATTATTTCCTTCTAGCCAATTGGTAATGTGTTTAACCCAATTCACGGCATGTAATCCTAAAGCCTGGGAATATTCAAAGTTCACTGCCTCATTTCCTGATGCCCAGAGATACAGGTTCTAGGTACTGTGGCTCTCTGAGTGAGTAAAGGAAAAGGAAAATCACAATAGCATCACAGTAGAAATTTTACTTTTTTACTTTCATCCTTTTGCATAGTCAAATTTTAAGGGCTTCACCACAAAAATCCTGACATGGGGAAGGAAATTCTGCCTACAGTTCTAAATGATTAAAAAACTAATCTGACGTTTTGTTTCTAAAGAGAACGTGATGTCAAGGCTTTATGTGTATTTGTGCTCCTTTCTAAGACCAGAACTGGAAAATTATGAGTTTAGTGAAAGAATACAGGACAAAGAAGGAAAAGAAATAGTTTATTTAAAATAATCCAACAGCTGATTTAACTTCTCTTTCACTCGGTTTTGGGTAGGAAAGCCTGTCAGCAGGGAGAGTATGAATTTTACCAACAGAGTTATAAACCTCCTTCTCAAAGCAAAACCCAGACTCAACTCAGAATATCTTGTCAGAGTCACAACCTAAACGTGGCCCACACATTCGTTCCTGATTTTACTGGTGGATGTCTGCCTGGATTTTTATTTCACAGGCTTTTCTGACTGAAGCTGATTGCCTGGTGTGGCTCTAACAGCACAAGTAAACAAGTGGTGAAATGGTAGAAAAGAGGAAGAGATTCCTTACGATCATGTTGACTTTGAGCTTATGTCTACAGGATGTCACAATTTTGGTCAGATAAATTCTTTAACAAAAATGACTGACAGGCAAGAAAAATTTTGTGGGCCCATTCACCCCTAAAACCATAAAAGTTTAGCTTAATCTGTGGCATTTGGATGTCAGCAGGCTATTGTTGCCGGGTGGAAACCCCTGGTTCTGCTTGGCGTGACTTGTTACAGACAAAAAATAAAAGGCCGAGGGGAGAGAGGAAGAAAGTCACCTTTATTCCATTGCAATCGGGGCTGCTGCCTCCAAGACTGCTCTCAAACAGCTTGGGGAGGTGGGCTTTTACAGAGAGCAGACAAGGAAATGCAAATTCCTCATGAATATTCAGGACTGACCTTCACGCAGGCGCTCAGAGCTTGGGGATGATTTGGCATTTTCTTTAGACAAGGGTTCAATCCCCCAGGATGGAGGAAGAGGTCGATTTTCCTTCATTAGTGTGTTAATTCTCCACCCAGAGGGGGGTTGAGGCCATCTATGGCCCATTCTGTGGTTATCTGGTCAAGGACAATTGCAGACGAATGTGTGGCCTATTCTGTCTGGTGTAGGAGGATAAGCCAGAGCAAGTGTCTCTTAGAAGGGTTGAGCTCTGAGGCTGCCTGCCTTACTATGTGTTACAGTGGAGGCCAAAACCAAGCAAGTGGATTATAAGAGAGACTCATCAGGTCAGTACCTATTTGGCCTCATTAAAGTAATCCACCATAGTTGCTGCACCTGGCCAGTCTCTAGAAATATCTTATTTGAAGCTGACTTCTAGCATCCAGATGTATTATGCATGAAAAAGACCAAAATTTAGGGTGTGGCAAAGTTTACAAAAAAAAAAAATTTACCCTGCATCCGTTCCAACTCATGGCAACCCATGTGTGCAGAGTAGATCTGCTGCATAGGTTTTCAATGGCTGTGACATTTTGGAAGCCAATTGCCAGGCCTTTCTTCTGGGGCATCTATAGGTGGGTTTGAACCACCAACCTTACAGTTAGTAGTCAAATGCTTAACTAATTATGCCACCCAGGTCCTCCTGGTAAAGTTTAGGCAACCCAAACAGGGTTTAGGATACCCAAGTAGGGGATCCAAAACTGGATACACATTTTGGAAGTCACTTACATGACCCACCAAACTTGGACCACTTCTAGTGGAATTCTACAACCAGACTGCTTAGAACGAAGTTTTGTTTGTTTCTTTTTTTTTTTTTTAATTTCAAAATGGTAGCAGGAGAATTGTCTTAGCAGCAGTTCTGCTAACAGTGGCTCCAATAGGTATGGTTCCCATCATCCTTGGAAGAGTCCTGGACAGGAGCACCTTAACGTTGGACATTCAGGTTAGGATAGCTCAAACTCTTAACTAAGCAAGCCAATTAAGCAGCTTTGAGAAAAAGGCAGAGTAGAGAGAAAGAAATTATCATGCTGGTGTTGTGACTGACTCTTCCATTTTTACCTGTTAGAATTAAATGTATTGAGTCCTTAATTTGGGAGCATTGTAAATGGCATGAAACCAACAGCTACCTAGTAATTACTTCCACTGCCACAATTTTCCCCAACATTTTATAATGAAAATTTTCAAACATACAGTAAAGTTGAAAGAATTTTACAGTGAACAGCACCTAGATTCTGTCAACATTTTACTATACTTGCTTTCTCACCTATCTATCCATTGATCCAACCAACTGTTCATCCATCAATCCATTTCTATTTATGCATTTCAAAGTAAATTGCAGATATCGGTATACCAAAAACCAAACCCGTTGCCATCGAGTCAATTCCCGCTTGTAGTGACATTATAGGACAGAATAGAACTGCCCCATACGGTTTCCAAGGCTTCAAATCTTTACAGAAGCTGACTGCCACACCTTTGTTCCGCAGAGTGGCTAGTGGGTTGAACCACCAACCTTTCAGTTAGCAGCAGAGCACTTAACTACTATGACACCAGGGCTCCTAGATATCAGTATATACCCCCTGAATAATTCAACATGTGTATTATTAACTAGATATATGATGGCTTGATGGATGAATAGATGTACACAACTTTTAAGCTGTTGAATAGACCATACAAACTATGAGACATTTATAAGGAATGTGTCCACATGATGACAATTCATTTCATGGTAAGTATCCAGGTAGCATATTCCTTTTCCATAGCATTTTGACGAGTATCTAAAATATAAGACAAGCATGGTTATAAAGTTTATGCTAAGATATTTTATTAACAGAATATCAATAATTCATTGAGCCATCTTACCCACAAATATCGTTCCACAACCCTCCCAAGAACTTGGGTCAGTATTGCTTTAGAATTCAGATCTCATAGGTTCTCAGCTGCTCCACCACCACACTGAACATGCTGACTTAAGTTCCCTCCAAAGCCCATGCTCATTACATCTCTACTAGGGCATCTCTCACACTTTGCTGTATGTTTGAAAATTTTCAATATAAAATGTTGGGGAAAATTGTGGAAGTGAAAGTAATTACTATGTGCTTTCCTATATTACACTCCTCTTTTAAATATAATTCTAAATTCTAGTTCTCACCAATAAAAATCCCATAAAGCATAACTTTATGTTTTATTAATTATTGTCAAACACTATCTTTCCATTAAAAAGAAATAATTTTGCCCCACCTATTTTCCTAGAGTGCTGGGCCTTGCAGGGGTTGGCTGGATAATATAGCCCTACTCTGTCAGAGAAAGGTTTAGGTAAAACATGGAATTTCATTGGTTAAGTGGGAAGAGATAACAAGGACAGAAGACCATTCATGAATTTAAAAAGTTAATGAAGCAATTGCCTCTCTAAACAAAGACTAGAAAACAGAAATGCAAGAATTCAGGGAAGAGATAGCAAAGCAAAGGGAGGAGATGATACATGATCTGGTGGAAGCTAGCAGAGAATTAGAAAGAAAATAATCATAGAAATAAGGCAAAACTGGAGGGAGCATATCCAATAAAATAGACACTGTGGAAAAACACCAAGGGCATACAGAATAGAAATGAACAAAACAATCAAAATGAGGGGAAGCTTTTTTTTCTTTAACAAGTTGAAAGAATTAGAGAGAAAATGACAAAGAAAACAAGCAAAGGAAATCCAACACATAATTGGTATTACCAAATGAGGAAAGAAAAAGATGTAAACGATATGGGGATTAGAGGGACAGAAGCAAATGGTAAGCGTTATATGGTCTTAGCAATAAAGAAATTTTTATATGCCCTGGCAAGAAAAAAGTTATTTAACTATAAAACTTGGAATGAGAGAGTGGAAAAAAAAGTGGGAGGTAGAGCAAGTACAATGATCTATAATATACAGATAATAATACTGAGTCAAAGAAGATCATTTACAGCTGTAAAATGAAGTAATATAAACATGAGTATACATAATAGTACAAAGATCAATACTAAAGACATATTGTTGTCCAAAATTGAAGGGTGCAGGGAAAAAAGCAGGGAGGAAAGATGTGATAATAAGCTTGTTTTCTCACTGCTCTTAGTAGGGAAAAATAGATACTGCTCTAAAGAAATAAAAGGATAAGGGTACTTCACTTCTCTGTCAGTTTGTTGTGCCATGATGGTTTGCGTGTTGCTGTGGTGCTGAAAGCTATGCCGCAGGGTCACCCATGGTGGACAGGTTTCAGCTAAGCTTCAGAATAAGACAGACTAGGAAGAAGGACCTGATTCAGCTTAGTGGATATATTTTTGTTAATTTGGCTGAATTAACAAAGATAACTTCTTTCTTTTTTCCTCTCCTTAAATCATGACAAAAACCCATAGGTTATTTAATCTACTAGATTAAGGTAGACTGGGGGTGAGGCCAAGATGGCAGAGTAGTCAGATGCTTCTGGTGGACTCTTTTAAACAAAGACCCCCAAAAACAAGTGATTCGGTTATATATGGCCATCTGGAAACCCTGAATATCAAAGGCAGAGTTGAGGAACCGGACTGAGCAGCAGGGGAAGGGAGAGACATTTCGGAAGTGGCAAAGAGGTGTCAGGCCTGACCTGGCAAAGTCTGAGCCCTTCAGGCCTGAGAAGCTTGGGGGCGAGTGGTGAGGCAGGCAAGCAGCAGTGCTCGGGAGGCATTTCCGCACAGTGAGAGACCCAGCCGCTTAGAGTCTTCACGGCTGCACAGAACCAGTGAGAAGCAGCCTTCGATCGCCAAAATTGTGTACGACCTATCATGCAGATCAAAAACACCCTCCTTAGGGAAAAACCTCTCTCCCATTTACCTCCCCGCTCCCTGCTCTGCACTGGGTCCCAGACCAGCTTCAGCTATTGCTGAGTCCCCTGGGCCAGAAGTAGAATCCATCACATACCTGGAGCCATTCTCCCGGCCTTGGAGAGTGAACAAATTAACAAACAAGGGAAAAAATAAACTGCCCTCTCCCCTAAGCCAGGAACCCAGGGTAGGCACAGCTCCTTTGCCTAGGCACAGGCATAAGGGATCCACGGACTTTAAGTGCCCTTCCCCCTGCATACACTTGTGCGGGCCCATCTCAACAGCATAGGCCCTCATTACCGCAGTATAACAGGGTATATACTGGAACTCTAACTTCAGTTGTTTCAGCTGTGAAGTGGCAGGTTCTTGACGTTTGACACTGCTCTGCCCGTTAAGCAGGGTCTTCACCTACCCACATCAGGGGTCTGAGGACTGGCGGCTCCACCCACACCACCTCGCCACCTGCGATAGGGGCCCATGAATAAGAGGTGCCCCCCAGTCCTTATGGCCAACAGCATTAGCTGCTCATAGTCCGGCTGCTAAAGCCACCCACCTACGCACTCTAGGGAACAGGGACATGCCTTCCTCCTGGACACTCAGGGGTGACTGTCAGCCCCCTGCCTTGCTCACAGCGTGTCCCACTGCTGCAGCCAGATGCCTGTGCCTATACCAATCACCCATGCCTGTCTAGGACTGTAAATGAGAGCCTATACCACACACTTGGTGGCTATCTACCTGGGCACCTGAGCTGATTCCATACAGGAGGAATGGGCAGACTCCTGAGCTCACATACCTAGTAACAGATCTAACCACCTGGTGACAGGACATTAGAGCTTCAAAGGTGTCAAGAATCAAACTGTCTCATACGAGTACCCTATCTGGGCATATCAAAACAAAACAAGAAGCTAGGACACAGTAAGCAAACATAAAATAAATAAATATAATAACTTATTGATGGCTTGGAGACAACAGTCAATATCAAATCACATAAAGAGACAATCCATGATGGCTTCAGCAAGCTCCCAAAATAAAGAATCTAGAACTTTTCCAGAGGAGGAAAATTTCTTGGAATT
>NW_004444090.1:1000659-1011925 GCF_000243295.1 Trichechus manatus latirostris
CAGACTTAATGGTCTGACTGAGACTGGAGGAACCCTGGAAATCATGGCCCCTGGATTCTCTATCAGCCCAGAGCTAAAGCAATTTCCGAGGCCAACTCTTCAGACAGGGATTGGACTGGACTGTGGGACATAAAACGATCCTGGTGAAGAGTGTGCCTCTTAGCTCAAGTAGATACAAGAGACTAAATGGGCAGCTTCTGTCCGGGGGTCAGATGGGAGGGCAGAGAGGGTTAGGAGCTGGTTGAATGGATATGGGGAATCAGGGGTGGAAAGGGGGAGTGTGCTGTCACAGTAAGGGGAGAGCAATTAGAGTCACATAACGATGTATGTATAAATTTTTGTGTGGGAAAAAATAAGACAGACTGGGAAAAAGGATCCAGTGATCTATTTTTGAAAAAATTGGCTAGTGAAAACCTTACAGATGGAAGCTGAACATTGTCTGATATAGTGGTGGATGATGAGCCCCTCAGGTTGGAAGACACTCAAAACATGACTGGAGAGAAGCTGCCTGTCAAAGTAGAGTTGAGCTTAATGACATGAATGGAGAAAAGCTTTCAGGACCTTTATTCGCTGATGCATCATGACTCAAAATGAGAAGAAATGGCTGCAAATATCCATTAATTGTCAGAACGTGGAATGTACAAACTATGAATCTAGGAAAATTGGAAACTGTCAAAAATGAAATGGAATGCTTGAAGATCGATATCCTCAGCATTAGTGAGCTGAAATGGACTGGTATTGGCCATTTCAGATTGGATAATCATGTGGTCTACCATGCTGAGAATGACAAATTGAAGAGGAATGGTGTTGCATAAATCATCAAAAAAATTTCAAGATCTGTCATGAAATACTATGCTGTCAGTGATAGGATAAGATCCATAACCTTACAAGGAAGACCAGTTAATATGACCAGTTATTCAAATATATGCATCAACTACTAGGGTCAAAGATGAAGAAATTGAAGATTTTTACCAACTTCTGCAGTCTAAATCTGAAATTGATCAAACATGCAATCAAGATACACTGATAATTACTGGTGATTGGAATGTGAAAGTTGGGAATAAAGAAGTATTGGTAGTTGGAAAATATGGCCTTGATGATAGAAACACAGAGATATTTCTATCAAACTCAAATAAGGCCAGAAATCACATGATAGTATTTTGCAAGACCTACAGCTTATTGATTGCAAATACCTTTTTTCAACAACATAAGCGGTGACTTTACATGTGGACCTCGCCTGAAGAAATATACAGGAATCAAATTGACTACATCTGTGGAAAGAGACAATGGAGAACTCCAATATCATCAGTCACAACAAAGCCAGGGGCCTACTGCCAAACAGACCATCAAATGTTGTTATGCAAGTTCAAGCTGTCGCTGAAAGTCTACAAAAGCCAAAATACGACCTTGAGTGTATCCCACCTGAACTTAGGAATATCATTGCTGATGTTCAGATGCATTTGGCTGAAAGCAGAGAATACCAGAAAGATGTTTACCTATGTCTTATTGACTATGCAAAGGCATTCAACTGTGTGGATCATAACAAATTATGGATAACATTGTGAAGAATGGGAATTCCAGAACACTTAATTGTGCTCATGAGGAACCTGTACATAGACCAAGAGGCAGCTGTTCAAACAGCAGCTGGGGACACTGTGTGGTTTAAAGTCAGGAAAGCCATGTATCAAAGTTGTACCCTTTCACCATACTCATTCAGTCTGTATGCTGAGCAAATAATTGGAGTAGCTGGACTATATGAAGAAGAATGCTGCATCAGGATTGGAGGTAGACTCATTAACAACTGCCATATACGGATGACATAACCTTGCTTGCTGAAAGTGAAGAGGACTTGAAGCACCTACTGATGAAGATCAAAGACTACAGCCTTCAGTATGGATTACAGTTTAACATAAAGCAAACAAAAATCCTCACAACTGGACCAGTAAGCAACATCATGATAAACGGAGAGAAGATTGAAGTTGTCAAGGATTTTATTTTGCTTGGGTCCACACCTAATGACCATGGAAGCAGCAGTCAAGAAAATTGCATTGGGCAAATCTGCTGCAAAAGACCTCTTTAAAGATGTCACCTTGAGGACTAAGGTGGGCCTGACCAAGCCATGGTGTTTTCAATCACCTCATGTGCATGCGAAAGCTGGACAATGACTAAGGAAGACTGAAGAAGAATTGATGCCTTCGATGTATGGTATTGGTGAAGAATATTGAATACACCATGGACTACCAGAAGAATGAACAAACCTGTCTTGGAAGAAGTACAGCCAAAATGCTCCTTAGAAGCGAGGATGGCGAGACTTCGTCTCACATACTTTGTTTTCTTTTTTTTTCTGTTGTGCCTTAGGTGAAAGTTTACAGCTGCTCAAGTTAATTTCATATTAAAAAATTTATATACACATAGTCTGTGACATTGGTTGCAATCCGCACAATGTGACAGCATGCTCCCCCTTTCTACCTTGAGTTCCCTGTGTCCATTAGTCCAGCTCCTGTCCCTTCTTACCTTCTCATGTCTCACATACTTTGTACACATTATCAGGAGGGACCAGTTCGTGGAGAAGGACATCATGCTTGATAAAGTAGAGAGTCAGCGAAAAAGAGGAAGACCCTCAATGAGATGGATTGACACAGAAGCTACAATAATTGGCTCAAACATAGCAACTATTGTGAGTACGGTGCAGGACCAGGCAGTGTTTCATTCTGTTGTACATAAGGTCACTATGAGTCAGAACCGACTTGACAGAACCTAACAACAACAAATATATGTATTTAGAGGAGTAACCACAAAACAGAATCACTAAGCTTTCTAAATATGAGCTGAATAATCCAAATAAAGAGATGCAAAGAAAACAGATCAGAGTGAAATACTTTTTAAAAAAAACTATAAAAACAGTAAGTACAAATAATGTAACAGTTAGTACCACATGTATCTTTCAAATCAATAAATAAATGGACTTAACTCATCTATTCCACCACTTGTCTGTCAGTTTATTGTACTGTGTTGGCTTACATGTTGCCATGATGCTAGAATCTATGCTACTGGTATTTCAAATACCAGTGTGGACACCCATGGTAGACAGTTTTCAGTGGAGCTTCCAGACTAAGAAAGACTAGGAAGAAAGACCTGGGTGATCTACTTCGAAAATTAGCCAATGAAAACCCTATGCATCACAACAGCATATTGTCAGGTATAGTGCTAGAAGATAAACTGTCTAGGTTGGAAGGCATACACAACAGCTGCAACAATGAACTCAAACCTATCAATAATCATGAAGATGGCACAAGACAGGGCAACATTTCATTCTGTTATACATAAGGTCATCACGAGTCAGAGCCGAGTTGTCAGCAACCTACAACAACAAAAATTAAACTATTAAAAGAATTGTAAACTAGTTCAAAAAGTAAAACACAAGTCTAAGCTGTATGTAAAAGACCCACCTAAAACAGTGATTCAGAACAACTTAATATAAACCTAAGGAAAGCAAGGATTCTGTCTTAGGCTAGGTTCTCTAGAGAAGCAAAGCCAGTAAAGCATATAAATATATATATAGAGAGATTTATATCAAGGAAATAGCTCACGCACTTGTAGAGGCTAAAATGTCCCAAGTCCACAGATCAGGGTAGAGGCCTCTTCCAGTTCACGTAGCCACAGAAACTGGTGAACCCAAGGTCGGCAGGTCAGAGAGGGGCTCCCACTCACAGGCTGTGAAGGTCAATGAATTCCAAGATCAGCAGACAAGACTGCAAGGTTTCTCCTGATTCACATAGCTGCAGGGGCTGGCGAACCCAAGGTCAGCAGGTCGGGGAACGGGACTGTTGCTCGCAGGCTGAGAAGTTTGACGAATTCCAAGATCAACAGGTAAGCTGCTAGCTCAAGTCCCACAGACCAGAGGTGAGACAACAAGAGGCAGCTGCTGAGTCTGGAACAGGCCAAAAACCTTGGCAAGTCGAGCAGGCAGAAAGTAACCAGTGGAAGGCAGAGAGATGAAACTGAGAGGGCGGTGAGCTGCCACAGGCCCCGCCTCCGCCAGTACCACTCAGCAGATTCCATCAGGGGGGTGATCACAACATTATACAACTGCTAAAACACTAGCCAAGTTGACATACAATCTTAACCATCACAGGTTCCAATTGTAATACCAGAATAGAATAGGTGAGTTCCAGAGAAAGAACATTAAATGTGACTATAAAAGGATACTGTATAATTTTAAAGCTTGCAATTAATGATGACTATGTAACAGTCACAAATATTTACTTAAGCACAAAATAACCTGTTGCTGTTTAGTCAATTCTGACTCATAGAGACACTTTAGGACAAAGTAGAACTGCCCTATAGTGTTTCCAAGTCTGTAATCTTTATGGAAGTAGACTGCCACATCTCTCTTCCTTGGAGCTGCTGGGCAGTTCGACTACTGACCTTTCAGTTAGCAGCCAAGCCCTCAAATTTTCATAATTTAGAAAGTTCAGGATATACCAGAAAAGTTGACAAAAACATGTTTCTAGTAGGAGACTTTATCGTGCAACCCACAAGAGATCAATTGGAAATAAAAATAAGTAAGGAGATAGAACATATAAATAACAAAACTAATAAGATCCAGAGGTCAAAAATCTTTTTTGGGGATTGGGAGCTAGGGAAGAATACATTAAATTTATAACTTAAAGAGTCGACTGACATCTTTATGATAATGAATCTTGCCATCCAAGACAATAGATGCCTTTCCATCTGTCTAAGTTTGTTTTGCCTTCAGGAAAGTTTTGCCTAATTATTGCTCATTTATTTCTTGGTATTTTATCTTCTTTGTCACTATTGTAAACAGGTTCTTACATTCCATTACATGGTTATACTGACTACAAATGTATATATATTTTATATATAATTTCTGAATATTAATTTTATACCTACTTTCTTACTGAATTATTTTATTGTTCATAGATTTTTCAGCTTATTCTTGCTGTTGTGGTATACCAGGAGACTGCAGCCAACTTCACAACTCCCCTGTAATCCTGAAGAGGATGGCTGGAAGGGGACCTTAGAGGTCACTGCAGAGATTTGTATCTGCTGAAGCTTACTCATCTGCTGTCACTGCTGGAGGAGAACATGGTTTCTGTCTTCTTTCCACCTTTCAAAATCTTACAAGCACGTGTTTTATTTATACAATGTAAATTGCACCTAAATGGGGAAAGAGAGTCTAGTAAACACATTTCCCAGCTTCCAAACTCCATGACATAGAAGAGGGCATACGGGGGTAGGAATGAATGCTGGTTGTTAAAACAAAACCAAAAAAACGAGTAGCCAGCATGAGTATAAAAAAAAACTCATAGATGTCAATAATATAGAATAATATAACATAGAAAATGGGCAAAGGATAAAAACAGTTCACAGTAAAACAGGAAAAGGTGTGAATAAGGGATAATAAAAGTATGAATAAGCAGTTCATAGAAAAGGAGCTACAAATGGCTTTATGTAAGTACTAGTCTGGCTGGCATAACTTTCTATTTTCAACATGTACTGTTCATTTTCATGCCTCCATGCCTTTGCTGATGCTGCTCTCACTTCCTGGAATATCCTTATACTAACAATTCCAGAAAGCTCTTACTCATTCTTGAGACAAGCAAATAACTCCTCTCCTGTGAAACATTTTTGTAACTCCCCCGAAATATGGCATATTTGTTGCATCCTCTATGCCTTCCCATGCCATCTGCCCATATCTCTGTTAAATTGTTCATTGGTATATATGAAGACTAGTAGAATAAAAGATTTTGGTGCCCTATTAAATTTGACAGATGCAGATATTAATTATCTTTTTATCCTTAGTAATCAATATGGTGGCCCATAGCTAGAACAGTACCTGACCTCAAGCTATGCTGACTGTGTGGAGAGTGAGGTAGAAATAACATAGTTGGGAATGAGAAAATCTAAGCACTCTGTGCTTGTGTATTCCGAACATGTTGAAGAAATAAATCAATTACTAGTCTATTCTACTATGTTTATGTTTATGTCTTCAGGGACAGAATCCAAGGCAATCCCTGGGGTATAGTGAACAGATCTTGAATACATCAAAATATGATCCAGTTCAAAAGATGCACAGAGGCATCGATGCAGTTGTACAATGGGAAATATAAATGGAAGAATGAAGCTCCATCAGTTGTATATCATACTCGAACAAGATGATAATTTGGGTTTGTATTTCCTGATAACACATGTACTTAAAACTTCCAAACTTAATATACTACTTATTTATTTTTACTTATTTATCTTTGCATTTTGATTTATTTCTCTAAGGAGAAAAAGAAAAAGCCCACAAATGCTTCTACCTTGACCTCACCAGTGCCAACCTCCACATCTCCAATCATAAAATAAACAGGAAATAGGGCCTCTTTATGAAGCCTTAGTGGTGTAGTGGTTAAGAGTTATAGCTGCTAACCAAAAGATCAGAGGTACAAATCCACTAGCTGCTCTTTGGAAACCCTGTGGGGCAGTTCTACCCTGTCCTATAGGGTCGCTATGAGTCAGAATCGACTCGATGGCAACGGGTTTGGTTTTTTTGTTTTATGAAGCCTTGGTTTTAGAAATGTTTCTATTATAGTCCAGAAAAAGAATTTTAATTTATGTTTCATCAAATGCTTTCAATGATCAAATTAAGTCTCAGGTTCGTATTTTACATCTAAAGATTTGTTCAAACTCCTAAGTCCCTATGCAATCACTTTATTTATCATGACAGGATTTATCAGGAAATTGAATGGACCAGAAATAATTATGCCTTCTTTCATCCAATTTCATATTGAATCTACACAAGAGAAGGCTGATTCAATAAAACTCCCCTGGAGTCAGGCAGGGCTGAGCTTAACTTCCAGTTCAGTCACCACTGTTGGACTTGAACAAGTACTCATCCTCTCCAAGCCTTTATTTCCTCACCAAGAAAAGAGGAATAATAACAACATACCCTAGAGAGCTTTGGATTATGAATCCCATTGCTGTCGAGTCAATTCTGACTCCTAGTGACCCTGAAGGACAGACTAAAACTGCCCTATAGGGTTTTCAAGGCTGTAAATCTTTACAGAAGCAGACTGACACATTTTTTCTCCCACAGAGTGGCTGGTGAATTCAAACCGCCAACCTTTCAGTCACAGCTGAGCGCTTAACCACTGTGCCACCAGGGCTGCTAAAGAAGGTACATACTGTTACTGCCCGGTTTTCGGAATAACATACAGAAATTGGTAGCGCATAGTGCCTGGCACATAATAGATTATGTGCCAATATCTAAGTGGTACCTATTTTTATCATGGTTCGATTTGCCGATCAATATTTGCCTTGCCTTAGTGCTGTTTCCTCAGTCTGGATCACCTTTGTCCATCCCTACCATAACCTAACCTGGCAAACTTAACTTGGTCCTTAAATACCAGTAGTAACTCCCCTGAGAAAATGTCCTGACTCCCTACGGCTTTTCTAGGCCAGGTTAGTCACCCTTGAATCTTCTTCCTTAGCATTCTGGGTTTACCTCTGCCATTGTACTTACTATATTGTATTATAATGTGTATTTACGCATCTGTCTCTCTACATCATCGTAAGCTCCTTGATGAGAGGGACTATGTCTCATACGTGTTCTTATTATCTTTAGTTCTAGTACCATGTCTGGCATTTAGAAGGGAAATAAAAATAAGGGCTCAGACTCCTAAAAGATTTTTAATTCAGGCTTGGTTAAGGTTAAATGAAACTACAGGTGTTAATGGTATTTGGTTAAGAATTAGGAGGGAAAATTCCTACTATGTCAGATACTTTAAATATTCGAAATCTTGAGTTAGTCATTACCTTTCTCAAAAAAGACAGAGTGGCACTTTTCTGTTAATCTGAAGAAACTTAGGTTCTGGGTCTAGTGTTTAACTGCCATAGAAGTAAAATAAAACGGCAGTTTGGCCAGAGGCAAACGCAAGCATAACATGTACAATGTCCATTGCAAGAACAATAGGAAGTCTCAACAAATCTATAAATCAATAAAAAGGACTGAGAGATCCTCTGTTTTAGGTGAAGTCAGGGAAAGTTTGGGAGAACTATTGAAAAGTCCCAATGATGAGTGTTTGCAAGCTGTATATTTAATTCCCTGATGAACTGTTTGAAGTGGAGTATTGCTGGTTTCAGAAGTGGGGCTTGAAATATGCAAGAATCCTCAATATCTCCCCTTTCAAATCCCTTGTCACACACACATGTTTCCATAATGAAGATTAATTTGATAAACAAGATCATCTTTCAAAATGGAAAACAGCACTGGGAGTTGGAGGGAAGAGTAAGCAAAACAATCATCTGATACTAGAATCAGCTAGAATCAAGTAACTAGAGCCATGCTTAGCCAAGACAGGGGCAGTCCTACATAAGAAGAGACAAGGGAGAAAATCTCAGACCCTTACTCTCTTTATGCTTTTGGTGCCGAACAGTATTTCCAGATTTTGTTACTATAGAAATCTGCCTGGTTGTCAAACAAAAGGCATGCAGAGGCCTAAAATAATTTAACTCCTTTTTTTTTAATAACACAAGCAAGTAAACAGAAGAAAAGAATATATATATATATATAAATTTACCATTAGCCCTTATCATCTATAGGGTCGCTATGAGTTGGAATCAACTCGACGGCAACAGGTTTGGGTTTTGGGTTTTCTTATCATCTAAGGAAGGGGCTTCTGGAAAGTGAAGGATTTTGTTTGCGGAGCACAAAGAAAGCCACCGACATCCTCGGTAGAATAACTTATGGCTTTCTTAAAAGGTGGTTTTAAGATATGGGTGTGAGGATGCCCAGCTGGAGTCTGCACCAGCCTCCTGTTGCTCTCCCTAAGAAATGGAGATGTAGAGGGAAGAGAAAAGACACTGGAGGGAGACAAATGGGCGAGGAGGCAGAGAGGCTCAGCAGCAGGCTCCAACAAAAGACAGAGGAAAAGTGGGGAGAAAGTGAAATGCTCTGAGCTCTGTGATATAAACCAACTTCCTCCAGAATCAGCACCGAACCTTCAGAAAAATGTCCATTGCTCACCAGTGCTTGAAGAAGAGGCTTTTTATTTGGGGAATGAGGAGACCCTATGAGTTTTGCTCCAAGACAGGCGTGGGGCAAGGATAAAAGCTGTCCTCCGGGCCTAACCACATCTGTCTCACACAATTATTTTTGTCTTTTGGCTTGATCTAAACTCCAGAGGGGACCAATTAATTTCATCATTGACACAGCTGAAAGGAAAAGATAAACTAACCCCAACTACCATGGGCTAAACATCCTGCAGGAGTTTACTGTTGGTAGCTGATCAAAAACAGTGATGTTAACTTGGAGCCAGTAATGGAGAAACTCTTTAAAATCCTTGAAATCAAGTTTAATCTGCCATGCTGTCACAATCTCAACTGGAACAGTTACACTGACAGAGCTGTAAGTATTTCCCTTTGAAATCACAGCAGTCCAATATAGTGTCTCTGTAGTAAAATCCTCCCTCCTGGCTGATGAAATCAGTTGCTATAGTAACAGAGTTAACAGCGCCAAGTGGCAGAAAATCGGTTTTCATCTCCAGCATGAAGCCTTCTTCTCTCACAAAATAATGCCAACAGGAGAACAGGGAAATTAATAGAAAAGAAAAGCCCTAACTGTGAACACCCTAGAATTCAGATACAATCTTTTACTTGCTCCACTAATCCATTTCCCCACCCATCATCTGACCCTGTACCAAAAACATTTTTTTGATTCTTCCCAAACCTTACCACCAATCCCTCTTCTGTCTGGACTGGTTTAATAGCAGTAATGTCATTCTGTAGTTTTTCACAGATGTTCACAGGTAACCAGGAGCCAGGACAGCCTCAAAAACCATCCCAGTGTCCCATTGGTCCTCATTCCAAGTCCAAATTCAAACAAATTCAGCTAGATGCTTACCTGTGAAGATAAACATATCACCTTTCCCTCCAAACTCACTCTCCTTCTTAAGTTTCTCATTTCATTTCACGGTGGGACCACTTTCCCGAGCCCCAGATTCATAATCATGGTGTCACTTTTTATGTGTCCATCTTTTCTGCACTGTAGGCCCTGCCAGTTGCTGGGTTTTTCTGTTATTTTATTATTGTTGTTGTTGTTGTTATATGACTTGCCTTCATTCCTTTGTAGCAGTTTTTTAAAATTCAAATCATCTTGACCTTGACTCTTGAAAGCGTAAAAGCCTAACGTGTGACCCCTGTCCAGCAAATGCAGAAACGTTATGACACACACTTCATGTGCTAACCTCTCTTCTGGCATCATCTTCTCTCTACTCTCATTTTCCCTCTGACCTATTTTCTCATCCTCTTATTTTAATGTAGCGATCCAACGAGTTTTTTTTTTCCTGGCAGTCTTTAAAAACAGAGACCTCCTTGTAGGATGAGACCTGCCCTTGCTGAGGAAAGGCTCCAATAAACTGCTTTTGGGTTGAAGCTCAGCCCTTAGGGCCCGAAAATGAGAGGAACTGTTGTGAATGAAGTGAGGGAAAGAATTTGTCTGTTGCTTCAGCACATAAGGAAGGAAGTGGGAACCAGCAAGATGGCAGAGGGCTTCAGACCCTGGGATCCCCAAAACTTTAGTAACGTGAACAAAGTCACAATATGCTTCATAAAAGTGTTTTTGTTTGTTTGTGGTTTTGTGGAAACTGGTAAAAGTGCTGTGCTTATCATTCGTATTGACATAGGCAGGATTTAAGCAGCCAGGTGTTTCCTTTAGGCAGACAAGAGAGCTGGAAAAAAAATATTAATGGATAGTTAAAAACTCTCATAATCTTCGAACGGCTTTGGATTGTCATGAGCCGTGTATTTATTTGTTCAATATATGTTTACATAAATCTCTGAGGAATAAGGAGGCCCCAGCTGATGTCTAGCTTACATTTTACTGAATTTATGTAATTTTATAGTGTGCCTTTGATCTTTTCTGGCCCAAAGGAGAGCATAACAATCACTTACTCAGTCAATCAATAATTGTTAAAAATATTTTTAAAAGGAGGCTGTTTATACATTGTGATTTCAATCCTATAAAAATCAATTCATAAGAAAAAAATAGCTTAAAGGAAGTATACCAAAATAATAATCAACTATGTTTGATAATGGGATTGTAGGTAACTTTTTTTCTTTTTCAAATACTCTGTTATATGGTTACAAATATTCAGCATAGAAAGTTAAGTTTAAAAATTACAATAAAAGGGATATCCGGCAAAATGGCGCTCTAGGCAGAAGCACCATGCTGTCCCTCCACAGCAAAGATCTGAAAAACTAA
>NW_004444090.1:1022400-1029833 GCF_000243295.1 Trichechus manatus latirostris
GAAGCTGGTGATAGGGAACCCAAGGTTGAGTAAGGATATTGTTGATGTGTTGTGAGATTGTTAACCATTGTCACAGGGCAACATTTGTAGTAACTGTTAAATGAGAAAGTATTTTGTTCTGTAAGCCTTCATCTTAAGTGAGAATAACAGCATAATTCAAAGAGCATAGTCAATGTCACTGAACTGTGCATGTAGACATTTTTGAAATGGTGTATCTTTGGCTATGTGTGTTTTCACTAAAAAAAAAAAAGAGTTTGAGAAGTTAGAGGGTTGATATGTTGTGAGGTTGTTAACCAATGTCATAAAACAACATGTGTACTTCTGTTTCATGAGAAACTTTTTGTTCTGTAAGACTTTACCTGAAGTACAATAAAAAAAAAACAAAATAAAATTACAATTAAAACATTACTTCAGTATGGCTGCAATAATGTAAAATAAAAATACATATAAACAAGAGGTAGAAGGGATATTAAAAATTATCACTGTGATTTTTCTGGGAAGCTGACTCTGAGGCAGATACGATTTCAGGATGCTTTTCAGGGAGTGCCGTTAGGACCAACACCTGTGGAAAGAACGAAGTGGAAGCAGGATGGGGCAGAGGGAGAAGATGAGCGGCAAAGCAAACCTCATGGCCTTAGATGAAGCTCTGGAGCTAAACTGGCCCATCAGAGTTGTCCCTCATTAGGTCAAAATAAGCCAGCATGTAGACTCCTACCCCAATCAGTCATTGGATGTGGCCTGCCCCAGGGACAGGGTGACCTTGGGAGAAGCAGTTCTCTGTTTGAAGGGGCTGACGGCAGACAGCTGTTTGATGACAGCACTCCCAGCAGCTGGGACAAGTCCTTTTTTAAAGAGGAATATTAGCCACATATCTCTATGTCCAGGACAAAACTGAAATTTAAAATTTTAAAAATTAAATTTTTTTTTTTGCAAAAATCTCTTAATTTTGCTATATTATCTGTTTATTTCTATAAAATGGGATTTTAATCATACAAATCCCATAGCATTGCTGGGAGAGTTGAGTAAGAACAATTGCAAAGCACTAGCACAGTGCCTAGCACAAAGTGCTCAATATTATTATTGTTCTTTGTTTTTAGTTTTTCCTACCTTACACTCCCTGAGGAGCTACAACGGAGGAGCTAGTCCTCTTCTCTTCATTCCTGTGTCAGCGTCAAACTACTTTTTTTTGCACTTGCTCCTTTTTGCTTTGCCTCCTGGTATTGAAAATGATGTAAAAATGTAATTTTGGTGGCTGCCATCTTGTGAGCGTATGATAACATGCAAGAAGACAAAAGATTAACACTCTAAGGATGGTGAAACAAAAGAATAAAGAGTGTGAGTGTTTGAAGGCGTCATTGAGACCATCTACTTCTCAACTTCTCATTAAGTAAACAACTACTGTCTCATGATTAAGCTACTGTTAGTTGGGTTTTGTTACTTGCAACTAAAAATATTGCTAACTAAAATACATAGAGAAGTAGGGATAGATGGAAGGATATAAGACAGGGAGGAAAGAAATCCATAAAGTGTATACACTGGCTTAAGTCCTGTAAGTTGGGATAATTGTGTGAATATGGGAGCTTAATAAATATTACTTAATGATGAGGTCACTTCTGTGACTGGATCAATTTCATATTGACCCATGGTTTAATAACTCCTTACCCATGATATAAAACAAATTGATTTCTTTTTGACCCCTAATCTCTATGTGGAAAATCTCTAAGATTTCAGGCTGTAGAAAAAGGAAGAATATCAAATCAATGATATTTTCTGTCTATTGGTGTATACCAATGTGGCCATTAAAAAAAAAACAAAAAAACAAAAACTTAGTTCAATGCACTGTGGTTCCTAGAACTTTAGTAAGAAGACCTGTATCCTGACACTTTTCAATATTACATATAATTCCAAATGTAAACTATTTTATCCTCAATATTATTCAGCAAGCATGATCCTTTTGGAGTTGTGGACATATACTTTATTCACTATTTCCTAGAATAACTGTCTGAACATGACAACCAGTGACTGCTGTAGACCATGAAGGAAGAAATTCAGGAGCTAGGAACCAAAGTCACTTGCCCGAATTTTCCTAGTAAATGAAGAATTGAGACAAGACTAGTTCCTAGTGCTTCCCAAAGTTTAATCCTTCATCCCAGCTCTCTAAATGATGCTGTTTATCAGAGGTAGTAAGTTCTTATAATACCTCTCTCATATATAAAAAGAGTCAGCTACAGAATTAACATTTCCCTGAATTATTATTTTAGATGAGTTTCAAGAACTATAGAGTTTTGAATGGGGATTACAAAAAATGAGAGTCAGGTTCTGGGTTAGCTTTTAAGAACAGGGTGAATCTATTTCTAAAGGAGACTGAAAAATGATCTGAGCTCCAGATCCACTAATCATGATATGGTCATTTTGCTAATATACACATAGAAGGTTGTCAGTTATTTAGCAAGATGCTTCCCCAAATTGGTGGCACAATATTGGTTATACTTATACCCTAAATTCTGTTTTGCTATGGCTCTTAACTTTATATGGATGACTGCACGTGTATCCTAGTGAAATGGTTTCTTGGTCCATGGCTGAGGTCCACAGAATTAGCAGAGAATCTCCCTGCTGGAGTTGTGGCTGTCTTCCAGGCCTCAAGACCTTGCAGCTCTGACATCCTGGCACATCTTCCCAGACCTGTCTTTGTACTGCTTTCATATTTGTACATGCATCTTTGACCCATCAAAGGCTGTGCAACCAAGTTCATGCATATAGTGTCCATGTAGCCTGACTCTACCCCAAGGATATGTTTTCTCAGCACTTTAGGTGAATCCAGACCATGAGGAGGAGTCACCAGAGCAGCTTGCAAGTCATGCACCACAAAACCTCTCTATGCAGGCATGCATTACCCAATAAGCAAGATAAGCAAGTGCTTAGGGCATCAACAAAACAGGAGCACCAGCTGTCCAAAGCCAAGACCTATAGATGCCAAGCAGACAGGACACAAGGAAGGAAACTGGCAGGGCACTAAATGAATTGATACCCGCTCCAGTGTGTGAGAATGTACCTGCTGAAAATAAAGTTCACGCAGGGTCACGAGGGCGCCCACATGCAAGGTTGTTTAACCTAAGAGGCCCCTACCACTTCAACATCTTCACTGACATCTGTCTAATATGATCCCCTCTTGTGTAATTGAAACCCCTTATTTTGGGGGTCTCTTGGGAGTATACTATTTCTTTCTAATAAACAAGAGGTGAGGGTAGGCTGTCAAGTCTAACTCTTGCTATGTTCACCCAATACACAACTGGATCCACCATGAGCAGTTACTGGGCAGGGGTGGATTATATTAATAGATAACAGATCTCTGATCCATTTTGAGATAACTGCCTTGTACACCCATGTCTGCTGATCCAGCAGTTCCAGCCAGGAGGGCCAGCGATGCTCTTTGCCATGATAAGAACACAAGAGTATGTTCTTTCGCACATGCTGGTAAACAACCAGTGGGAACTCTGGTTCCAGATGACATGCAAAATCTCGGGAACTTGAATAAGTGGACCATTGCAATGAATTCAGTCAAGTTATTTTTTAACCATATGGTATTTATATGCAAAGTTATGTCCTAAGTTTTATAAACAATAATATTTATAACTCTAACTTTAAAATATGTTTGGCATACACATGGCCACAATCTAGCATACATTTAATATAATACATGAGTAATAATGTAACATAATACTAACATAGCAAATGTCCAAAAAATGCCAGAAATATTAATATTTATCTAACAGGGAAAGTTCTAATTTATGTATGAAATGAGTTTCATTTTTTCTTATCTGTTGTGCAGGACACAGTGCTTGATATTACTCTATATATGCTAATAAATGAGGTATTGGGCACATTAACAGGGTGTAAAATTCAATATTTATTTATCATACAAAATACGTTTCTGTTTTGCAGCTATGAATGTGTTTCTCAATTCGTCTTCCAAGATTCAGAAGTACATTTAAAGACATGCACAAATCTCTACTAGTCATTAACAGGGTATTTACATAATTTAAGAGAAGATTTTGAAAACAAAGCAAAACAAGTACAGTACTGCCAAATACTGATTATCAAGCAGTTCACCTTCACAGCAGCATTAGAAAGAAACAAGTAAATGACGGAAATGCTCCAAAAGTATTGAATGCCAGAGATCAGTTTTTCATAACCACATACTACGCCATCATTGACACACTTGAATCTTGCATGAAAAGAAGGGGGAAAGTGTATGAAGTTCTTTCAAGTAGATTTTCCTTCTTAAACGATGTGGATATACCTGATGAAGAATGCTTGAAGGCGTCCAAGAAATTAGCGCAGGTTTATCCCAATGACTTAAATACAAACCTTTACGGAGAAGTGTGACAATTTCTTTATTACATGAATTAAATCTCTAAGTTTACAGATTCAGGAAAGATAATTTTCACTCATGAGGGCATGTATGATTCCATAATAAAAGATAAAATGCTGCATATTTCCCAGTATTGAAATTGCTTTAGCATATTCCTAACTTTAATGATCACAAACTGCACAACAGAATGTTCGTTTTTGTCCCTAAAGAAGCTCCAAAACCCTCAGCATATAACAATGATTTGAGAAAGACTTGATTCATTATCCTTATTATGTATGGAAGTAGATATTGTTTGGCAGTTTAATTGTGATGAAATCATTGAATTTGTAAGAGCAAAGAATAGAAAGAAATGTTTTCAATTATAGCATGTTAGAGATAAAAGATTTATCTAAAAGAAAATATAATAATTTATTTTCTAATCATTAAATTTTCTTTTATTACATCTTTTCATTTGTTTATTTATAGTTATAGTATTTTTTATGAATCAAGCATTATAATTGAAGTATAAGCCATTTAAATCAAAATTGGTGAAAGTTTTTCATTGTGGAAGATCAACAGAATTTTACATTTACTAACTCATTTTCTTTTCTGTAGAATGTGTGGAATATTCTTTTTGTGGAAAATGTGGTATATAGTAAATATCTTAGCATCCTGCATTCACTAAAAATTTTATAATACAGTTCATCTCATTCTGCTAAAATGGCACACTTTTGCATTCAATTGCTAATATTATAGTCACATTTAAAAAGAAGTTAAGAAGTTATATCATGGATAGCTAAGACACACACACACACACGCATATATATATATATATATATATATATACATGTATATGTATAAGACTCACATATCCTGTTCGAATGCATGGTAAGCAGAGGAGGGGGCACCACAGATCATCAGTGGTTAGGGGCTTCATGTGTCTTAATCCATCCCTGTCTCGGTGAACTGGGTGTGTCTGTGCCTCGCCAGCTCTGACCTCTTTTGTTCATGCTTCTCTTGAGCCCTGTGCTCATCAGAAGTGCCTCAGAAGTTCCTAGCATCATACACAATTAAACAATCACAGTCCTTGCCTTCAGAAAGCATACAATGCACTAAATCAGATTAGGTGATCAGAACTGATTAAAAAAAAGGTCTACATAAGCACAACCATGCAAACCCTGAACAGATGTACCAAATGCATAATAGACTGGTGAGTTATTTTTTAACCCCAAATCAAAGAACCTGGCATAGAAGGGACAAATTTTAAGGGAAAAAAAAAGTTGTCAGAGAGACAAAATGATTCCTTCTAATTCATGTATTTCATGATTTGGTAGCAGAAGCAAAGCTATAGAACAATTTCCCCAAGTTTACAGCCTATTCCTAGAGTTTTTTCAGTCTAAATGGGGGTGTGACAATTTGGGGCGGTGTTTCCAAAGTGTGGGCTGAGAACCCTCTCTTCCAGAATCACCAAGGAGGGCTTCTTTAAAATGAAAATTCTTGAACTCCATCTCACACCTATTAAATCAGAATCTCTGGGAGGTGGAGATGCTGGAAGTGTGTATTTTAACAGATCCCCAGATGACTCCTAGTGTCCTAAAATTTGAGAATATAAGGGAATGCATGGACTAAGACATTTCACTAACATCATCTATGTTTCCCAAACATGCCTGAAGCCCTGAGGCTCTCGTTCGACGAGCAGACTCCCAGGACCTTCCCCTCCAGACTCTGCTTCAGTAAATCCAAGGCAGGGCCCTGGAAATTGTATGTTTATCAAGTGTCCCAGGTAATTTTTTGTGTCAGGGTAAGTTTGAGAAATTCTGGTAGGAGAAGATTGCTTAAAACACATCCCAGTTATACTGTAAAATAAAGTTACATTTATTAAGCCATGTGCCAAACAGTCTGCTAAATGACTATGTTGTTGTTGTTGTTTGTTAGGGGCTGTCAAGTGGATTCCGGTTCATAGAGAGCCTATGTGCAACAGAACGAAACACTGCCTGGTCCTGCGCCATCCTCACAATAACTGCTATGTTTGAGCCCATTGTTGCAACCACTGTGTCAGTCCATCTCCTTGAGTGTCTTCCTGTCTTTTGCTGACCCTCTACCTTACCAGGCATGATGTCCTTCTCCAGGGACTGGTCCCTCCTGATAACATGTCCAAAGTATGTGAGCCAAAGTCTCGCCATCCTTGCTTTTAAGGAGCATTTTGGCTGTATTTCTTCCAAGACAGATTTGTTTGTTCTTCTGGCAGTTCATGGTATATTCAATATACTTTGCCAACACCATAATTCAAAGGCATTAGTTCTTTTTCAGTCTTCTTCATTCATTGTCCAGCTTTCGCATGCTTATGAGGCTATTGAAAATACCATGCCTTGAGTCAGGCACATCTTAGTCCTCAAAGTGACATCTTCCCTTTTGAACATTTAAATAGGTCTTTTGCAGCAGATTTGTCCAATGCAATATGTCGTTTGATTTCGACTGCTGCTTCCATGGGCATTGATTGCCGATCCAAGTAAAATGAAATTTACTATGTTAGCGCATCTCAAAACAACCTTATGAGGTAGGTGGTATTGTGATCTCTATTTTATGGTGGAGGAAAATGAGATGTAGCAAAAGTAAGTAACTCAAGGTCTCACAGCTAGTGAGCGGTGGAGACAGAATTTGAACTCAACTCATAGGAGTCTAAGTTCCCAGCTCTCTTTAAATACCGAACAACTACCCAGAACTTAATGCTTCCACTGTATGTTTTCTACTGTATCTGCACCTGTGAAATTCTCTACGTGGTTTTACAATTTTTTGAACCAGGGCTTAATACTCCAGGTTATAAAATCTGCTACTCTTTGTTTTACCAAATGTTTTTCTGACTGTTATGGATTGAATTATATCCCCCAAAATGTCTGTCAACTTGTCTAGGCCATGATTGCCAGTATTGTGTGATTGTCCTCCATTTTGTCATCTGATGTAATTATACTGTGCTGTAAATCCTAACGTCTATGATGTTAATGAGGCAGGATTAGAGGCAGTTATGTTAATGGGGCAGAACTCAATCTACAGGATTAGGTTGTATCTTGAGTCAATCCCTTTT
>NW_004444090.1:1029933-1031795 GCF_000243295.1 Trichechus manatus latirostris
CCTCTGTGATGTTAATGAGGCAGGATTAGAGGCAGTTATGTTAATGGGGCAGAACTCAATCTACAGGATTAGGTTGTATCTTGAGTCAATCCCTTTTGAGATATAAAATAGAGAAGCAAGCAGAGAGACAGTGGGACCTCCTACCACCAAGAAAGAAGAGCCGGGAGGGGAACACGTCCTTTGGATCCAGGGTCCCTGTGTTGAGAAGCTTCTAGACCAAGGGACAATTGATGACAAGGGCCTTCCCCCAGAGCTGACAGAGAGGAAAAGCCTTCTCCTGGACCTTGCACCCTGAATTCGGACTTCTAGCCTCCTAAACTATGAGAGAATAAATTTCTGTTTGTTAAAGCCATCCACTTGTGGTATTTCAGCTATAGCAGCACTAAATAAGTAAGACACTGACTGTCATGGACTGAATTGTGTCCCCCAAAAATGTCTGTCAGCTTGCTGGGTCATGATTCCCAGTACTGTACGATTGTGTAATCTGATGTGATTTCCTTATGTGTTGTACACTCTATCACTATGACGAGGTTATACTGATGACATCTACAAGATTGGATAGTGTCTTAAACCAATCTCTTTTGAGATATAAAAGAGAGAAGCCAGCAGAGACACATGGGAACCTCACACCACTAAGAAAGCAGTGCCGGGAGCAAAGTGTGTCCTTTGGACCTCAGGTTCCTGTGCTGAGATGCTCCCAGACCCAGGGAAGACTGATGCATCACAAGGACCTTCCTCCAGAGCCCATATAGAGAGAAAGCCTTCTCTTGGAGCTGATGCCCTGAATTTGGATTTGTAGCCTACTGGACCATGAGAGAACAAACTTCTCTTTGTTGAAGCCATCCACTTGTAGTATTTCTGTTAGAGCAGCACTAGATGACTAAGACACTGACCAAGCCTTACTTTTGGATATTCTTTTTAAAAACAAAACAAAACTGTTTTTCTGATGTTTACTTCATATACCAAATTCATCTCTTTGTTGGAACACTTGAAGTTTCTACACCGTTAGCTCTTCTTTCAGGGACCTTGCTGACTCCATTTCTGTCACAGCACATAGCCCAGGATTATTAGTGCAAAAGGCTAGAGATGATATCACAAAATCTCTCTCTGAACATCTGGAACAAAGAAGCTTTGGTCTTTGTTAGGTGTTCCTGATGAATTCTTTTTTAAACTGTGTCTATTTTTTGTACATAATTGTGACTCAAGCTGACCTCCTGAGTTCATGAATTTTGAAATTTGCCAAAGAAAGTTTGTAAAAAAATAATCTTTAGAAAACTGCCTTTTGTGCACATATTTTCCCTGGGACTATGGTACATCAAAGAATGGATGTGCTAGAGTTAGAGAGGGACATAAAAATGTATCTTCAGGGGTTGGGGTGAACACAGAGGGCACTCTAATGCCCTTGGAGATGTGGAGGTGCCTAGAGCTCACACAGACTCTCAGCCTTCAGGGTCACTGGAATCAAGTGGGAGGAAGTCAAAGAAGAATGATATTAACATTTATCGAGCACCTACTAACTGGAAGGTACTAAGTCATAGATGTGCCCTTTATAACCACCCTCAAGGCCACATTACAACTTCCTCCTGTCTCCCTTTGAGCCTGATACCTGCTGCACACTCAGATTGCTGACATTTTCTGTGCTGTTACTACACACTAGAAAGTCAGTTTCTGCAGAGTGATCGACGGGTACTGCTGGTATCCACTAACAAATGCAGCAATTCTAGGGTCTTCTCAAATGCTTGTTGGAGACCACCCATTTTTTTTTATTTTATTTTATTTTATTGTACTTCAGGTGAAGGCTTACAGAAAAAATAGTTTCTCATGAAACAGTAGTACACGTGTTGTTTTATGACATTGGTTAA
>NW_004444090.1:1032463-1057274 GCF_000243295.1 Trichechus manatus latirostris
ATGCCAATTGAGCTAGATGTTCCCCGAGACCATGGTCCCCACAGCCCTCCGCCCAGCAATTCAGTTTCAGTCCCTCAGGGAGTTTGGATGTGTCTATGGGGCTTCCATGACCTTTCCTTGTACAGGTTGTGCTAGTTTCCCCTGTATTGTGTACTGTGGAGACCACCCATTTTTTAGGGCTATTTTAGTTACTGGCGTTTTCCTATATACACCAACTGGTAGGTTATGCAAGTGAAAGATACATGCATATTTTAAGATATTACTTCTACAGTGCTGGTCTCTGTCTCTAGGGCATAATAGTTCAGCAAGAATTCTTAGGCCTCCAGATGCTTATTTAAAGCGATTTTTCCTTTATTCCAACCTTGAAGTTAACAGCTCATAGGAAATCAAATGTGCCTAAACCTCAGGTATTATGTTCTAGATAGGAAAAAGAAAGGTTTGCAACTGATCCAATTAGAAGTGATTTAGAGGCTCACACAACATGATGCTACTAACTTGAATATATAATAATTATCTGTTTCTATTGTGGAAATTGCAGTCAAATATTATGGGCTTCGGGGAGACAATCAATTGCCCTCTCAAATAGCCTTCATGGTATTTGAAAACAATTTATGCTAGACAGAAGAGATGATTTATTAATCTTTTTAGTCAGAATGACTTTTCTAACTACACATGATTTGTAACGTAATCCAGAAAATATTTATTCCCGGTCTTAATTTATTTTTCCGACCTTCCTCTGAGTAATAACTGTTCTTAGAGAATGCTTTTCTCAGCCGTCTACTGATAGCCTTTGCTATTTATATTTAGGTGTAAGGGTAGATGCAGCCAGACATGATCAGTAGTGGAAAATAAGGTAGTCTGTGACGAGCCAGGACTGGGTCTAGAGAGCTGCTCATTAGGGCAGACAGGTGTTGGGGGAAGAGTCCTGAATACTTGGAGACTCTTCTGTCCCACCATGAGTCTGACAGTCCTCTGAAGGTCAACCAAGTCAAGTATTTATTTATTTTAAAATTTACTTAATAAATATTTATAGTTTGCACTTGGCTACGTAACCAAAAATTTGGCAGTTCGACTCCACCCAGAGGCATGTCAGAAGAAAGGCCTGGTGATCTACTTCTAAAAAATAGGCCATTGAAAAGCCTGTGGATCACGATTCTACCCTGACACACATGAGGTCACCGTAAGTCAGAATCAACCTTACTGAAACTTTTCTTTTTTTTAAATAGGAGGTGAAATTATAAGTTTTGAATTCAAATCCAGTAAAAAAAAAAAAAATCTATAGATACTATTGAACCATACATTTAAATTCCAAATCAACATTATTGCTTAAGCAATTGTTCTTTTATGATGAGGAGTTAAATTTTATTTCATTAGCACAGTATATAGCTTTTTAATAAATACAAGGTCAATATAATATGTAATTTCAGTTCCAGGCAGCAATAAATAAATCAGGTAAAATAGAATTTACTTTACATCAGTGATTCTCATACATTGTGGTCTCAGAACCCCTTCACAGTACTAAAAATTATTGAAGACTCCATAGAGCTTTTGTTTATGAGGATTTTATGTATTGATATTTACCATATTAGAAATTAAAACTGAGAATTTTAAAGGATATTGACTTATTGATTTATTTTTAAAATATCAATAAACTAATTTCATGTAATAACATATTTATAAAAACTATACTTTCCAAAACAAAAATATTTAATGACGAGAGTGGCTTTGTTTTACGTTTTTGCAAGTTTCCTTAATGTCTGGCTGAAGAGAAGATAGCTGGATTTTCATATATTCTTCTACATTCAATCTGTTGCAATATTCTATTTTTGGTTGAAAAAAAATCAAACTTAACACAGATATGTAATTGGAGACAAGAGGCGCATTTCAGGAGCCTTTCAGATAACTGTAGATAGTCTTTGATACAACACCAAAACTCAACAAGTGGTAGTTTCTTAAAGGTAAGCAGCAATGTGGGAGCTGAAACCATAACAATTAACTTTCTGCACTCTGTCGCCTTAAAATCCCTTGATCTACCTTGCACTTTTACCCATGCATGATTTTGTAAGAGCATGCATTAGGAAATATTGGTCCACTAAGTTGTGCAGACCTTCTAAATGCTGACTCATTTCATTGTACAATATAAAAAAAAATCATATTAATATCTTTATTGATCTCATCATAAAAGTCTTTTAAGTATTGGGAAGCTATCAAACTCAGTGTCAGATACAAGTTCTCCAAATTTCTAATATTCTCTTTAAAGTTCAAATTTTATCATTGGCAATAAATACTGTTAGTACTGGCAATTTGTTAATTTTTGAGGCAATGCCAGCCAAATAATACACAAGTCTGAATAACCATAGTTTGTCTGTCACTTGTTCTTTTCAAGTAAAAATGGTGTTCCATGAATAAAGCAGCTGGCTCAGCTCGCTACTCAAAGTGTTTTTCCTGGAGACAACCATCTTCCTTCAGTGCGTGGTAGAAGTGCTTTATGCGTACTTCCCATTTCATCACACACAATATTTTATTGCTTCATCAAAACTGTTCTTAAATGAAACTTGCATTTGTTTTTTCTGGGAATGCATGATGTTAAAGCATACAATGGCCACTAGTACAGTTTGGTGCAATTGCCTTAATTTGAATTAAGGTGCCAGCAGTTTTACCCACCGTTACCTTTGTGCCTTCAATAAAATTTCAACACACTTCTCTCAGAATAAACCATGAGATTCCAAAAAGTTATTCAATACTTTGAATATTTCAGCACCACTTGTGCTGGTTGCCAAACATTCAAGAAAACGAACCTTTTATTTGATGTTTAGTTGGTGCTCCTACCAGATGAATACGAACAAAACAGCAAGTCAAGCGCATCTATAGATTCATCTGTTTGTAAGGCAAAACTATAACTCTGCAGAAGAGATGTTAACTCAGTCTTTATATTTGCAGATAAGCCTTTAATCCAGCAAGCTGCTATAACACTGGAAAGTGCACTGCTGTGGTTTCTTTTTTTTACTTTTTATCCAACAGGTATTCAGCAATTTCAGCTGTAGAAGGCTTTATTTGTCTCTCAGTTATTGTGTGCACTCCTCCAGACAATGCAATACGATAACTTACCCTACAAGATGCTTCAGGAGCATTTTCTTTTCTAGTTTAAAAAGTTGTAACAAACTATTTTTTGGCATTTAAGGAGCTCATTGAGTCTACATTTAAAATATTCAACTTTGTGTTCTTTAAACCCTGAGTGGTTGGTCTCAAAACTGGCTGTTCTTAGCTGGCACTAGTTCTGATCTCAAACTTTTCAGTTGCATGAGACACATTATGACAAATTATTAATGTCTATAAAGTGAAGAATGATAGCTTTCTCCTTTACACTTTTGCAGTTTTTTTGAAGGGTCAGAGAACTGTCTGAAATGTCAGGTTTCATGTTTTGCAGCTTCTTTAGACATGGTGCAACTGTGGATTGAGAAAGCAAGTAATCTAATTTCTCTTTTTATGTCAATAATACTTACGTATAAAATACAGTGAAGCCTATGAGACACGGAACTTGATGGCACTGCCTTTTTTTTCCCCCCATCTCAAAAGTTTTTTTTGCCTTTGACAGGGTAGAGTCTTACCACTTTTTTATCACTCTTTATTAGTGGAAAATATTTGTGTTTTCCTTCTCTGACAAGTTTCTGCCAAAGACAGATTCTGGCTTTCACAGGTTTTACTGTGTATATATACATCATTAATTTTTTCCTTTTATTTTAGGATAAAATATTATTAAATTCTAAAACAATAGTTTAGATAACATTTTAAAATTTAGAATTTTCAATAAAAACTTAAAAATACTATTGCACAATTGTATGTATAACATGATCTCATTTATACAAAATTATATATATGTGTATATATAAACATAGAAAACATATGTTAGAACGGTCACCAACATGTTAATGGTGATTGTTTCTGAGTGGTGGGATTTTAGTTAGTTTTGCATTCTTCCTCATATTTTTATGTATTGCCTAAATTTTTACCATGTATTGTTTACAGAACTTTTAAAACTATTTTCTTTGTTTGGGAGAGGGAATCCTGTTCCAAATGGTCAACATGTCACTTTGCAAATTCCTTGGGGAACGGTATTACTAACAAAAAAGTGTACTGCTTTCCGATGTGATGTGGCAAGAAGGAGTGAGACTAGCCAGAGGATTCGATAAGCTTACCTAGAAGTGATTTGGCAAGGGAGAACTTATCCATGCTAATCAAGGCCCCCAAAGGTTGATTTGACACCAAAACATGAATATTTTAATTTACTAAGAGAATTGTAACTGTCAAAGTTCACTGGAATATCAACTCATTCCCAATCAAAAAGCCTATTTGAGAAAACAAATTATAGAATCATGAGGTCAGGACTTAAAGGGAACTTGGATATTATCTGACCCAACCCTGTCATATTACAGACAAGAAAACTGGGCCCCAAGAGAAGGAAGCATGCCCTCCAGGTCCTGCAGAAATTAAAAATGGGGCTGGGAGGGACGGGGGCTGGGAAGGGCGGCAGCTGGGAGGCCTGGCTTTAAGTCCTGGTTAGAGTTCTGATTTGTCAGCCCTGGAAACACACTCCACCTCTTACTCTCATCTCTCCCTTATTAGCATCACCAAAACTTTCTTTCAGCCTTGTGTTACTGTTTCCAAGATATCTGCTTATCTTGGTTTAATTACATTTTATTCTGCAAACATCCTTTATCCTTTCAGAATGCCATCTAATTCTTCTAAATGTATGATGTCTAAGACTTAAAGTAGAATGAGCTGCAGTGTAGACTGTGTAAATGCTTATTAGTATGAATCACAGACTAAATTTTATTTGATGGTGAAATCATCATTTCTATTTTTTAAATATATTTGCTGTACAGATCATCAGGCATGAGGGCAGTGGCCTGCGAAAAATAATAAGCAATAGATTGGGAGCAAATAAAGGGAGATGCTAAAAAATCTACTGAAAGTAGACTCATTACTGTTAAAAATGTATATACACTGCTTAAACCTACAAAATCTAAAGCCAGGCTGTACGGAATGTGGCTGCTTAAACTAAACCAAACCAAACCCGTTGCCGTCGAGTTGATTCCGACTCATAGCGACCCTATAGGACAGACTAGAACTGCCCCATAGGGTTTCCAAGGAGCAGCTGGTGGATTCAAACTTCCGACCTTCGGTTAGCAGCCCAACGCTTAATCACTGTGCCACCAGGGCTCTCAAAAAACGCTTTTGGAAACAGTTGAAGGATAGGTGAATTTTTTAAAAAATTCATTGATTACCTGGTGCCTTATGTACTGGATCATCAGTTCTTCTTGGGAAAGTATCACTAATCATTAATTATCCTATGATCATTCCATTTTCTTCCTGAATTTTTTTTCAAAGGCTCTCAACTGCCCATATAGTTATGTACAAGCTCCTTATCCTGACACCTAAGACCAGCCATGAGCAAGCTGCAGACCTCACCCACCGCTACTCACTCTCATGTGGGCAGCCAACCTCCACACCTGGCCCTTCCAGGCTCTTCTATGCTCCCCAAACTGCCCACCAAATCTTCCTGCCTGAGAAAGCTAGCTCAAAACCACATCCACTAAAATCCTCTTGAATGTTTACAATCTAAAATAACATCTCCCTCCTCTGTGTTTTCCAAAAAAAAGTTTCTTAAATATATATATGTATATAATTTTCTGCCTTATGTAAACATTTTAATGCTTTATCTTCCATCTACCCTGAGGGCAAAGACCATGTCTATATCTTCACAGAACAGGCAGTCACATATTCAGTAAATTTCAGATCTAGAGAAATAGGAAGTAGAACCATTTTCCCAAGGTGATCAGCCAGCATGAGAATAAACTTAACTTCGAGGTAAAAGAGGTAAGTCCTTCTGTAATTACCTGCTCACCTCCCTACTCCTACAATCTGCCATCTGTGGCCACCCCATGTGCATATCCAGGCTGCCCAACTCTGGCCTCTGCAAGAAGAATATAAAGGTTCGCGATCAATTTTCCAGCTCGGCCAGAGTTGTTCTAACCACTGACCCTGATCTCACTTGGACTCTCACTATGCTCTGCCGTGACTCAGGCCCCACTTGGTCCACCAGACCTCCAAGGACTAGCTTCCTGGCCCTGGTCCCCACGCCTTCACAGCTGAGGTGAAGAGAGTTTACATGAGTTACACAAGGTCACAGTTTAGAGCTGTGAAAGGAACATGGGCTCAGAAGTCAAAAGGTCTAGGTACAAGTTCTTAATGGTACATTCACCAGCTGAGGAACTTGATCAATTATATAACTCCCCCAAATATCTATTTTCCCACCTGCAAAGTAAGAATTATCAATAAAATGCAGCTCATAGGGTTTAAAAACCAGTTGCTGTCAGGTCGATTCCAACTCATGGCAACCCCATGTGTGTCAGATTAAAACTGTGCTCATAAGGGTTTTTCAATGGCTGGTTTTTCAGAAGTGGGTGGCCAGGCCTTTCTTCCAAGACATCTTTGGATGGACTTGAAGTTCCATTCTTTCAGTTAGCAGCCAAGTACATTAACTGTTTGCACCATACAGGGACTCCTCATAGGATTTAACGAGGAATAAATAAAATGCGATTTGTGAAGGTGCTTTGCAGCATTTGTTACAGATCTGTATTCCTGTGATTGGGCCTGCCGTGGGCTGCTCTTTGCAAACCCTGTGCCCCCTCCCAGGCCTCTGCTGCCAGAGAAACACTTTGGATCAGGGGTTTGATCCCGATTTATCAAACTTTCATCTAGGCCCAGATTAAGAGCTATATGTATAAACCAATGTAAGCAATTCTAACACGACATTCTTATTTTTCCTATAGCAATAGCTTTGAAGCTATTTTTTAAATAGAAAATTATTTCAGAAACTGCTTAGATCCTTGCTTTGCTGTTCCTGAGCACATGGTCAGGTCAGGATGCTGGATAAAGCTGGGTGGCCTTCATCTGGCTGGCCTGGCTTTTTCCTGACTGGATCTGCCTACACCCCAGTCCCAGACCAGCCTGGTCTGGCCCAGCTGGTAAGCTCTTACAGCAATGACAAGGTAGGAG
The DNA here is from genome assembly GCF_000243295.1 of Trichechus manatus latirostris. Classification (NCBI taxonomy): domain Eukaryota; kingdom Metazoa; phylum Chordata; class Mammalia; order Sirenia; family Trichechidae; genus Trichechus; species Trichechus manatus. The sequence goes on from NW_004444090.1 coordinate 1,039,523, forward strand.
AAAAAGTCAGCAAACGGTGTGGTCTAGATAGGGAGAGAGAGTTCATCTCCAAATCAGTCATTTGAGAGCACGTGCAGTTGTCAACCAGTCAGGTGAGAAGGGAACAGATGGCTCATTCTTAGAGTGGTCTTGGTTGAGTGAGGTGGTAACGTTCTCCCTTTAGGTGAGATCTAAGAGTTGGGTACTTGTCTGCTGTGCTGGAAGTCACCACCGGCTGTTTCAATTAAGAAAAGTATGCTTTACCACTCACCCTTCCTCTCCTTTCCTGCCTCCTTTCTCATTACTGGAGCGTTTTAGCAGATGGAAATGGCTTCTCCCTGGGCCTGGCTTCACTGCCTCTGTATAGCTCCACCAATCCTCTCATCCTTATGTCCTCCATCCCTCTGGGACCTCCAAGTCCATTCTGAAAGAGCTTTGCATCAGCTCGATAACTTAAGTCTTAATTCTTCTTCTAGGAGTCCTGTTCTAATTCCTTGAGACTGATATGCACCCCTTGCATATCTCTAAACATAGCCCTTACTGTAACACACCAGAATTGTTGGTCTACTCAGTTGTATACCTACCTAAGTTAAGAGTTTCTTGGAAAAAAAATTCCAGTACATCAGGACAAAGAAGTATCAGTTCAGTGTGGGCTCAGAGGACATCAGTAATTCTGAGTCACCAAAAGGGACCAAAGTGGGGGGGGACAATAAAGACAGATATGATTAAACTCTTCCAAACAAAGTACCAGGTGCTAAAAGAACTCCATGCAGAGACTGACTTAGAAATAAATTGCATAGTCATTGCTTTCTTATTCTCTTCTCTTTTGCCTACCATGCTGTAATTTAGAATTTATGAGCTCGGCAATGAATCACATTATTTAAAGCAAATAGATATTTTTCATCCTGCCTCTAACATTGCATAGAAATTTGTTATGTAATAAAAACAACATTAGTATTCCCTTGAAATGTTCCCCTTAAACATACCTTCTAGGGCTTTTCAAATAGCTCAAGGGAAGTGTTTCAAAATTCTTCCTTTAAAGAACAACTTGAGTCTTGCACTTCTCAGAGGAAATGCCAGCTTCAATTTTTATTGGCTCAGTACTGTTTCAAGAATAGTACACTTTCTTCCTTCTCCTCTCAAGCTCTGCTCCCTGATCCCAGGAAGAAAAGGAGTCACAGAAAAGTATAAACAGCATCTCATTTCCTGTGGAACCAACCAGAGGCCTTGCTAGTTAATTCAGCCTCTGGAAAGCATATAAAACCCTTTTGCTGTTGAGTCATTTCCAACTCATAGTAATCCTATAGGACAGGGTAGAACTGCCCCATAGGGTTTCCAAGGAGCAGTTGGTGGATTCAAACTGCTTACCTTTTGGTTAGCAGCCGAGCACTTAACCACTGAGCCACCAGGTCTCCAGAAATCATATGGCAGAGGCAAAATGGATAAAAACGGAGAGAAGCAGAGAAGGACAAAGGAGAAAACTCCATGGTGTGAAGAGAAGTCAATTGTGGTTAAACAATAAGAGTTAAAGAAGTAAGTCCATTTGTGAAAATGAAAAATATGAAATCAGAAAGGTGAGTCTCCTTTAAATCGTGGAAACACTTTCAGAAAACTTGTGAAGCAAATCACATGGAAGTAAAGGTGCCTTTTATTTATTCAGAGATATGCTGTGTTGTAGGTTGAATTGTACCCCCAAATATGTGTTGAGTTCCTGGCCCTTGTACACGTGGATGTGATCCTGTTTAGAAACAGGGTTTTCTTTTGTTATGTTAATGAGCCCATACCAATATATCATTTCTGAGTTATAAAAAGGCTAGAATAGACACAGAGACACACGCCAATGAAAGACTGACACTATGTGAGGATCTTCTACAAGCCAAGGAACAAAGGAATGCCCAGCGCTACCTACAAGGAAGAAATCAACACAGCCAAGACCCTGATTTGGACTTTCAGCCTCCAGAACTGTGAGAAAATAAATTTCTGTTCTTTAAAGGCACCTACTGTGATATTTGTATTACAGCAGCAGGAGGTAACTAAGGCATACTTTAAATGTTCTAGGTAGTTAAATGTGGAGCCTAGCTGCTAACTGATTAAGTAGAAATAAATTCTTTCCTACACTCTTCTTGAGCGTGAGAAGCAGACTTCCTGGGTTGGATTTTACTACCATTCAATGTAAACATGTAAGCACTCTAAAAACGTAGGGATTCAACAGACTTGTAAGTAAAAGAGACAAAGCCTTATGCCTAAACAAGCATAAAGTTCAGTCCTCTAGGGCTACACTATTAATAAAAGGGTAGAAAGTACATGTTCATGTACACACACGCACACACACACACACACAAACTGTGGCAAAAGAAAGAGAATAACAAGTTGTCTGCCTTAGCATGAAAATAAAAATTCTCTCTTGACTATTCTGCCTGTTATGGATTGAACTCTGTCCCCCAAAATAATGTGTTGAAGTTCCTAATCCTTGTGACTGTTAATATGAAATTGTTTAGAAATAGGGTCTTTGAAGATGTTATCAGTTAACACAAAGTCATACTGCATTAGGGTAGGTTCTAATCTAATTTGAGTGGTGTCTTTATAAAAGAGGAGAAGAAACACAGAGGAACAGACTGGTAGGATGGCCTTCTGAGGATATATCTACAAGCCAGAGAATGTCTGGGGCTACCATAAGCTGGGAAAGACAAGAAAGGATCTTCTCCTAGATACTTTGGAAGGGAGTACTGCCTGGCCGATATGTTGATTTGGACTTCTAGCCTCCAGAACTGTGAGATGATAAATTCATTGTTACAAGCTACCCAGTTCGGGGTATTTTGTTATGGCAGCCCTGGAAGACTGATAAACTGCCCTTGTGCAAGTTTGAGGTTCAAGTTTACACAATCTCATGCTCTTGAAATCCCAGATCAAGAAATTGACATAAAAAATTGTCTCTTGGTGTTCCTGGCAGAAGCAACTGCAAGAGTTCTCTGAATGGACTCAGCCTTAACCCAAACTTTACAGGACTCCCAGAGATAAAGTCATATGGAACATGAACTCATAGCCCAAAATAACAAAACACACAGAGAAATTAGTCACTATGAGTGACAGTGAGCAAAAATAACAAACAGCAAAATTAAACCTCCCAAGAAATTCAGACGGTGGAATTATTAGATACAAAAAAGTTAATATGAAATTATCAAAGCAATTAAACAAATGATCAAAAAACCAAGGGAATGGAACAAAAGTGTTTTTTAAAGGAAGATTTGAAAAAGGATTTCTAGAAATGAAAAACAAAGACACTGATATTAAAACTCAGTAAATGGGCTAAACAGCAGAACGGACCAATCTTAAAATAAATAAATGGTCTGAGAAATAGCTCTGAAGAAATTATACAGAGAGATAGAGAGAGAAAATATGCAAGAGGGGTTAAGAAATATGGAAAATAGAATGTAAAGATTTGCTACATGTCTAAGATGAGTTCCAGAAGGACAGAAGAGAAAAACGGGAGAGAGGACTATCCAAAGAGATAATGACTGGAATTTTTTAATAAATGATGAAAGGTATCAGTTCTCAGATTCAAAATTCACAGTAAATTGGAATCAGAGTAAATTAAATTCAATCCATATCTAGATGCATTTTAGTAAAACTGCAAAACATCAAACATAAAAAGATCTGAACAGCAAGAATTCAGATTACCTACAAAACAATGATAACTAGACTGACATTACACATCACACAGTTCAAGAAACAACAGAAGCCAGAAAATAGAGAATTATAGTTTTAAAGCCTTGAGAAAAATGATGTAAATCTAACTAAAATATTATTCAAAAGAAAGTGGGAAATAGACAAACAAAAAATGAGAGATTCTACCACCAACACAAACTCACTGAAAGAACTTCTAAAAATAAACTTCAGGCAGAAGAAAATTAGGCACAAAAGGAAAAAACAGAATAAATGTTGAAGAAAAAAAAAACTGGTACATATATATGTATCAAACAAGCATTGATGCGTAAAGCAATAACAATTTGGGTATAAATGATGGGACCAAAGTAACAGAATGATAATGCATAAGGGAAAGGGGTGAAAGCCTCCTCAGGTCCTGTGTTGTTTGGGAGACATGCAAAAATATCGACCAACTTTAGACTTTTATAAGGCAGTAAAAAATTTTTAAACAATAAAGGAATAAAAATAAAAATTAATAAAGAAAAAAATTAAACAAAAAAGGAGACAGCTTGGCTTGTGGGAATGCAAACTGGAGGGCAAATTGGCAATATCTATGAAAATTGCAAATGTACATGTCTTTAACTCAGCAATTCATGCCTGGAAATTTACCCTATACATGCATTTGCACATGTGTGAAATAAGCACAAAGTTATTCATTGCAGCACTGTTTATAATAACAAAAGACTGAGAAATAAATCAGATATCCTTTTATATGGAAACCCTGGTGGCATAGTCTTTAAGAGCTATGGCTATTAACCAAAACGTCGGCAGTTCGAATCCACCAGGTGCTCCTTGGAAACCCTATAAGGCAATTCTACACGGTCCTTTAGGGTCGCTGTGAGTTGGAATGACTCGAAGGCAACGGGTTTGGTGTTTTTTTTGGCTGGTTAAATAAACTATGGTCATCCACACAACTGTCTACTGTGTAGCTGTAAAAAAAGAATGGGAACTCTCTGTGTACTGATATGCAAAGATCACTATAAAGTGGGAAAAAAAATCTAGGTGTAACATGTTATCTTCGTAGGAAAGGGGATAAATTGAAAGGATAAATAAAAAATTAATAAAATTTATATAGGGGATTGATGGAAGGGTACTGTGGTAAATGAGGACAAGGATGGAAATATACTTACTAATGTACACCTTTTAATACTGTTTTTAATTTGGAACCATTTGAATATATTACCTATTCAAAATAATAAATTTAAATTTAAAAAATAGCTCAAATTAAGATGCTAGAAATAAATCTGAATATGTCAAAAATTAAATAAATGAACCAAACTTATCAGTTCAAACACATAGATTTCATATTCAATCCAAAAAAAATTAAATTCAGCTTATGAGGACACCAGAAGATTAAAAGTAGAGGATAAAAAGATGGGAAAATACATCAGGGAAAATCCTAACCGAATTAAAACTGGTATATACTATATTAATATTAAACAAAACATGCTTTATAGCAAAATGTATTATTAGAGATTAAAATTACTAGAAATTATCAAAATTATAAGGAGAATTGACAAATAATAATAATCAGAGGTTTTTAACACCATCTATTGGTAATGAATAATGATATAGCAGAATTTAAGCAACACAATTAATGAGTTTGATCTAGTAGAATACAATACAATAAAATTAGTAGTAATAACAAATATCTTTAAAATGCATACACATTTAGAAATTAAAAGCAGGTTAAAAATATTTTTAAGTAACTCAAGGGTTTGAGAAGAAATCATAACTGAAATTAGAAAACACTAAATCTGAATAATAAAAACAATTCTAAATATTAAAACTGTTGGACGCAGTGTGCTTGGAAGAGAGTTATAGCCTCAGGCACTAATATTTTGAAATGAAGAACAATGGAAAACAATGAGCTAATAATCCAATTCAAGATCTTATAAAAAGTACAACAGAATAAACTTGAAACATGTAAGGAAGGATATAATAAAAGTAAGAGCAAAAGTAATGAAATTGAAAACTACAGTAAATTAGAGAGGATTGACCAAACCAGAAATTTAGTCTTTAAAATACTAATAAAATAGCAAAAACTTTGAAAAGATTAATGAGAATGAAAAGTAAATATTAGGGATGAAAAAACGGCCTTAACTACAGACATAGATGCAATACGAAAAATAAAAAAAATTTTTGAACAATTTTTGCCAGTAAATTAGAAAAGTTAGATGAAACAAACAATTTATTAGATATGTTACCAAAACTGACTCAGAGAAAAAAAATCACAAAACTCCAAATAGATTTAAAAATATTAAAGACAGTCAATCAGGCACTTAAAATCTATCTATTCAGTGGAGGGAAGGGTGTGAAATCCACCACCTGCTGAAGGAACAGATTTTTGTCATGTAGGAATTGTATACTCCAAAGCATGTTATATGGCTGGCATTATTTTGATATTAAAACCAGATTAGAATGTTAACAGAATGAAAACAACATACCAGTCTAACTGATGAACACAAGCAAAAAATTTTTTTAAAAAACCTAAACATTAAGAAACCAAATTCAGCAATTAAAAAATAATAATTTTAACCTGATTGGGTTTATCCCAAGAATACAAGTATGAGTTAAGTTTAGAAAAATCTATTGATATAATTTATATCATTAGTTAAGTAAAAGAGAAAAACCATAAAATCATCTTAGTAGATGGAGAAAATAAATACATTTGCTTAAAAAAATACATAATTTTAAAAATATAGCACATTTCCTTGCAAACTTAGAATAGAAGGGAATTTCCTTAATCATCTGATAAAGGTTTTAACACAACAGTGAACATCATACTTAATGAAGAAAATGGAATGAGAAAAATATATTTGATAAAATCAACATTAATAATAAAAAATAAAGCTTTTGCAAACTAGGAATAAAAGGGAGCTTCCATAACCTAATAGAATTTGTAAAATTAAAGCAAATACCCTATTTAATGGTGAAACATTAGCAGCATCTGTTTAAAATTAAGAATAAGATAAGGACTTTTCACTATCACTTTTTTTTTTGTCAAATTTCAGTACAGGAAGAAAGGAAAAAGAAATTATGAGAATTGTAAAATAAAAAATAAAATGGCCATTATTCACAGATAGTATCATTGTCTAAATAGAAAACCCAAGAAAAAAAAAAAACCCATTATTACAGTTAGTAATTGGCATCAGAGTGTATATCGAAGATAAGATACATAAAAATCAGTTGTATTCTTACATACCAAACATACATGTATGTCTATAAACATAATTTTTAAAGCATATCACCTACAATAGCAACAAATTATAAGGTACTATAAATAAGTCTAATGGAAATGTGAATATCTTTGTGGAGAAAATTATAAAACAAACAAAGAAGTTCTAGGTAAGAGAATATATATATCACATTCAAGGATAAAAATGAATAAATATTGTAAAGACATCAATTCTCCCCAAAATTTACAAAGCCAATGCAATTCCAATGAAAATCTCAACTGCAGTTTTCATGGAATTTGACTGCTTTTTCTAAAATTTATATAGAAGAGCAAAGAATTGAGAATAGACAGTTCTGAAGAACTTCAGGGTAAGGAGCCTTATTCTAGCAGCCATGCAGACTTTCCTAAAGCTAAAATAATGCAGCATGTAATACAGGGCTACGGCCAGGCAAAGGGAGATATGAACAGAAGAGAGAACCCAGGTGTGAGGGCATTCATATGTGAAAACATGACATATGTGAGAAGTGACATTGTAGGTCAGAAGGGAAAGGACAAGTAGTTCAGTGTTTTTCACATTTTGTTTTAACAACAATCCACAGCAAGAAATGCATTGTATATTGCAAACCAAAACAGTATTGTGTATATATACATACATATATATACATATTAACTAAAATAGAAGTTTCAAGGAAAATTATTACAATTGCTGTGTGCAATTGAATCCTGGTTTTTCTATTCAGCTCCATTTCATAAACTATAATTCCAGCTGGAGCACACAAAATTGATTTCATAACCACTAATGAGTTGTGACTGCCAATCTGAAAAATACTGCCCTGTACTGGTAAGTTTCTTGGTGGAGTTCTGTGCAGTGGTGTGCTATATGTGAAATGACTGGCTCACCAGAAGGAGGAGGAGTGTTTGATTTGCAGTGTTCATCCATTTCTGTCGTATAAATATTCCCACTGTGTGCAAAGCAAGCTACCAAATGCTTAACAACCAGCTTGCAAAATTCCTGAATATCTAACAATGGCCCCTACACTAATATGTCCTTATTAATATGACAAATAAAACCTTATTTCCAAACAAGATTATATCCACAGGTGGGGAGAAAGACCCTGGCATTTCTTCATTTCCAGTGGGCAAGAGAACCCAAAAATGTATTTGTAAGGATTGGTTCCCTACAGGATAACCAAACCAAATCCGTTGCCTTCAAGTTGATTTCCGACTCATAGCCACCCTATAGGACAGATTAGAATTGCCCCAAAGGGTTTCCAAGGTAGAAATCTTTACAAAAGTAGACTGCCACATCTTTCTCCCACAGAACGGCTAGTGGGTTCAAACTGCTGACCTTTTGGTTAGCAGCTGAGCTCTTAACCACTATACCAAAAGAGCTCCCCTACAGGATTAAACAAACAAACGTGTTGCCTTCGAGTCCATTCTGACTCATAGCGACCCTTTAGGACAGAGTAGAACTGCTCCATAGGGTTTCCAAGGAGTCGCTGGTGGATTTGAGTAAACAGGCTCACAAGGAAATGCAAATTATCAGGGGAATGTAAATTAAAGCTGTATTGAGACCATTTCATATCTACTATATATGGAATGCAGCCCTCGTGGCACAGTGGTTAAGAGCTTGGCTGCTAATCAAAAGGTAGACAGTTTGACTCCACCCGCCGCTCCCTGGAAACCCTATGGGCAGTTCTGTCCTGTCCTATGGGGCTGTTGTGAATTGGAATCAACTCGATGGCAACAGGTTTGGTTTTCTCGGTTAGATCTGGAATAATTTGGAAGTTGAATAATAACAAGAGTTTTAAAGATGTGGATTCATGAGAACTCTCAAACACTGGTAGTGGGCAGGTAAATTGATAACACCCAATTTTCAAAATAGGGTTTGGTTTTGTTTTTTTCCTAGTAAAATTGAAGATGAATCACTCGGTGACCTAGAACTTACACTCCTAGGTATAAATTCTAGAGAAAATTCTCACATATATACATGAGGAGACATTTACAAGAATATTATTATTTTGGAGATGGCAAAAATTAGAAACAATTCAAATGTCCATCAAAAGGAAAATTAATTTTTCAATATTCATATAATAATGGAATATTATATCACAGTTAAAATGAGCCAATTAGTGCTACATGTATCAACATGGATTAATCCTCCACACCATGTCATTTTTTTAAAAAGAAAGTTAGTAGGAGACTATATACAATATACTATATATATATTTACAATTCTGTATCTTGCATGGGGATATTATTTAGGATAATGTACATATCTAGTGAAAGTATAAAGACATATATGGGAATGATAAAATTCAAGGTAGTGGTAACTCTGAGAGTGATGTGGAGGGAAAAGGGATTATGGAGGGGTACCCAGGAAGCTTCAACCATATTTTAAAAGTTTTGTTTCTCAAGCGAGTGTTGGTACTTGCCTGTTTGTTACATTTTTTTAGCTACCTTCTTATATGTCTGAAATACTTGATTTTTATTAAATAGGAAGCACTTACATAAAATTACTTCATTATTCAAGTACAAATATTAATCCTAATGTTTGTGAAAACTCTGATGTGTGTTTATAAGAGCTCACAAAGCACAGGAGATAACAATAGTCCATAAATTGTCCTTTAATTAATCACTCCACGTTTCTGAATTTACAAAGAACTTGTGAGGTTTACTCCAAAAAGCTCAGCTTCTTTGTTTCATCGAACACATAAAAAACCAGAACATTCTGGAGCTTGCATTAATAGCTAACATTTATTAAACAACTACTCTGTGCCAAGTGCTAACCATCCCCATTGTATATATGAGAGAATCACGGAACAAAGAGATTACTATTTCTCAAAGCCACACAACTAATAAGGGACTGCACTGGCTCCAGAGCCTTCTTTATCCTCTCTTCTGCCCCTCACAGATCAGCCATTGTTCTTCTGTCTCACTTCCAAACGATTTTTAAACAAAGTTAAATAAAATAAGAGTGCTTCTGGCAGTTTCTAGACCTCACCATAGCGCCAAGCTTTCTAATTTTATAGACTGGAAAACTAAATTGAGAAGACTTTATGAGAGCACCTGGTTTTGAGTTCCTGCTCCAGTTCCTATCGGTTATGTGAACTTGGACAAGTTCATCAGCAAAATGGAGATGATAATCCCACCTCATCGAGTTTATTTGAAGGGGTTAAATGAAAACATGTAAAAGCTCTTGCACAGAACTTTGTGTATAACCTCTCTGAGATTCTTCTTATCTTCCCACTCTTCCCAGCTCCACATTCAGCCCTTTCATACTGTTGTTGTTCGGTGCAGTCGAGTCAGTTCCGACTCATAGCCACCCTATGTACAACAGAACAAAACGTTGCCTGGTCCCGCCCCGTCCTCACATCCTTGTGATGCTCCAGCTCATTGTTGCAGCCACTGTGTCAATCAATCTCGTTGAGGGTCTTCCTCTTTTTTGCTGACGCTCTACTTTACCAAGCATGATGTCCTTCTCCAGGGACTTATCCCACCTGATAACATGTCTAAAGTATGTGAGACGTCGTCTTGTCATCTTTGCTTCTAAGGAGTATTCTGGCTGTACTACTTCCAAGACAGACTTGTTAGTTCTTTTGGCAGTCCACAGCATATTCAGTATTCTTCGTCAACACCACGATTCAAAGGCATCAGTTCTTCTTCAGTCTTCCTTATTCATCGTCCAGCTTTCGCATGCATATGAGGCAACTGAAAACACCATGGCTTAGGTCAGGTGCACCTTAGTCTTCAAGGTGACATCTTTGCTTTTCAACACCTGAGAGGCCTTTTGCAGCAGAATTGCCCAGTGCAATGCATCTTTTGATTTCCTGACTGCTGCTTCCGTGAGTGCTGTAACCACCTGAGCCAGAATAGGACGGGATCAGATCCAGGTCCCGCTCAGCGCAGCCTGTCTATACGGAGAAGCGGACACGGCTGTTAAGGCAAGGTGAAAGCGTTTATTTAGCTGGCCAAGTAAAGGAGCTCACCGGGACCTGCATAGCCAAGATGGCTCCCTGAAACTGGGTGGGGTCAGCTTTTATGGGACTGTTACAGTTAGCAAAATCAGGAGGTTATACATATTCACCATTACTTGCTGGTTATTCATTATGAGACAGGGCTAGGAGTCAGCAGGAAGTGACTGACAGACCCTTCGCTTCTGAAATGGGCTCAGCTATTGCCCGATGACGTTAAGTCCGGCGACTTTTCCTCTCTTGACATGAGTGTTTTGGTTCCTTGGCATGAGTTTTTTCATCTATCTGCGCATGCCTGGTGGTCTGGCGTCGGTTCTCCTGGGACTTGTTTGTGGCCCTTATCTGCAAAATTTCCTGAAGTTGAAACAATGTAAAGAGTAAAGAAATAGTCAATCCTAGTCAAACAGTCCTGATCTGAAGCCCCGGGAAGCCCCGGGATAGCCTGCAGTAAAGAAATAGTCAATCCTAGTCAAACAGTCCTGATCTGAAGCCCCAGTATAGCCTGCCTCTATTGTAGGGGCAAGAATGTGGCTTAGCACCCACTGTGTTGATTATAGATCCAAGTAAAATGAAATCCTTGACAATTCAATCTTTTCTCCATTTATCATGATGCTGCCTATTGGTCTAGTTGTGAGGATTTTTGTTTTCTATATGTTGAGGTGTAAACCATACTGAATGCTGTGGTCTTTGATCTTCATCAGTAAGTGCTTCCAGTCCTCTTCACTTTCAGCAAGCAAGGTTGTGTCACCTGCGTAACGCAGGTTGTTAATGAGTCTTTCTCCAATCTTGATGCCCCTTCTTCTTCATATAGTCTAGCTTCTCGGATTATTTGCTCAGCATACAGATTGAATAGGTATGGTAAAAGCATACAGCCCTGACACACACCTTTCTTGACTTTAAACCACACAGTATCCCCTTGTTCTGTTCTAATGACTGCCTTTTGACCTATGTACAGGTTCTTTGTGAGCACGATTAAGTCTTCTGGAATTCCCATTCTTCCCAATAATAATTTATTATGATCCACACAGTTGAATACCTTTGCATAGTCAATAAAATACAGCCAAACATCTATCTGGTATTCTCTGCTTTCAGCCAGAATCCATCTGACATCAGCAATGATAAACCTAGTTCCACATCCTCTTCTGAATTCAGCTTAAATTTCTGGCAGTTCACTGTTGATATACTGCTGCAGCTGCTTTTGATCTTCAGCATAATTTTCCTTATGTGTGATATTAATGATATTGTTCGATAATTTCTGCATTCGGTTGGATCAGCTTTCTTGGGAATAGGCATAAATATGGATCTTTTCCAGTTGGTTGGCCAGGTAGCTGTCTTCCAAATTTCTTGGGATAGACGAGCGAGCACTTCCAGCACTGCATCTGTTTGTTGAAACATCTCAATCGGTATTCTGTCAATTCCTGGAGTCTTGTTTTTCACCAATTCCTTCAGTGCAGCTTGGATTCTTCCTTCAGTATCCATCGGTTCCTGATCATATGCTGCCTCCTGAAATGTTTGGACATCGACCAATTCTTTTTGGTATAGTGACTCTGTATTCCTTTCATCTTCTTTTGATGCTTCTTGTGTGGTTTAATATTTTCCCCATAGACTCCTTCACTATTGCAACTCGAGGCTTGAATTTTTTCATTTCTTTCAGCTTCAGAAATGCCGAGCGTGTTCTTCTCTTTTGGTTTCCTAGCTCCAGGTCGTTGCACATGTCATTAAAATACTTTACTTTGTCTTCTCGAGCTGCCCTTTGAAATCTTCTGTTCAACTCTTTTACTTCATCATTTCTTCCTTTTGCTTTAGCTACTCAATGTACAAGAGCAAGTTTCAGAGTCTCTTCTGACATCCATTTTGGTCTTTTTTCTTTCCTGTCTTTTTAATGACCTCTTGCTTTCTTCATGTATGATGTCCTTGATGTCATTCCACAACTCGTCTGGTCTTCGATCATTAGTGTACAATGTGTTAAATCTACTCTTGAAATGGTCTCGAAATTCAGGTGGGATATACTCAAGGTCATGCTTTGGCTCTCGTAGATTTGTTCTAATTTTCTTCAGTTTCAACTTGAACTTGCATATGAGCAATTGATTGTCTGTTCTTCAGTCAGCCCCTGGCCTTGTTCTGACTGATGGTATTGAGCTTTTCCATTGTCTCTTTCCACAGATGTAGTCGATTTGATTCCTGTGTATTCCATCTGGCGAGGTCCACGTGTATAGTCACTGTTTATGTTTGTGAAAAAAGGTATTTGCAATGAAGAGGTTTCTTGTTCTTGCAAAATTCTGTCATGCGATCTCTAGCATCATTTCTATCACCAAGGCCATATTTTCCAACTACCAACCCTTCTTCTTTGTTTCCTACTTTCACATTCCAATTACCAGTAATTATCAATGCATCCTGATTGCATGTTCGATCAATTTCAGACTGCAGACGTTGGAGAAAATCTTCAATTTCTTCACCTTTGGCCTTAGAAGTTGGTGCGTAAATTTGAATAATAGTTGTATTAACTGATCTTCCTCACAGGTGTATGGATATTATCCTATCACTGACAGTGTTGTACTTCAGGATAGATCTTGACATGTTCTTTGGGACGATGAATGCAATGCCATTACTCTTCAAGTTGTCATTCCCAGCATAGTAGACCATGAATGACTGATTCAAAATGGCCAATACCAGTCGATTTCAGCTCACTATTGCCTAGGATATCAATGTTTATGCGTTCCACTTCATTTTTGATGATTTCCAATTTTCCTAGATTCATACTCTGTACATTCTACATTCCTATTATTAATGGATGTTTGCGGCTGTTTCTTCTCATTTTCAGTCATGCCACCTCAGCAAATGAAGGTCCCAAAAGCTTGACTTCATCCGTATCATTAAGGTCAACTCTACTTTGAGGAGGCAGCTCTTCCCCTGTCACCTTTTGAGTGCCTTCCAACCTGAGGGGCTCATTTTCTGGCACTATCTCAGACAATGTTCCACTGCTATTCATAAAGTTTTCAGCAGCTAATTCTTTTCAGAAGTAGACTGCCAGGTCTTTCTTCCTAGTCTGTCTTAGTCTGGAGCCCTGGTGGTGCAGTGGTTAAGAGCTTGGCTGCTAACCAAAATGTCGGTCGGCAGTTCCAGCCGCTCCTTGGAAACCCTATGGGGCAGTTCTACTCTGTCCTATATGGTCTCTATGAGTTGGAATAGACTCAATGGCATACAACAAAAATATAAATATTAACCAGTTAACCAGCCGCCAGCAAGTTGCTTCCAACTCATAGTTAACACCATATGTGTCAGAGTAGAACTGTGCTTCATAAGTTCTTCAATGGCTGATTTTTCAGGAAGAAGTAGATTGCCAGGCCTTTATTCCAAGGCATCTCTAGGTGGACTTGATCCCTACGTTTCTGTTGCAGCCAAGTACATTGACCATTTGCCACCCAGGAATTCCTATTAGGCATTATGAAAGATTTCATGGCCAAGAGATTAAAAAAATAGAACCTTTAGGTAAAAATACCAAAAAAACAAAGAAGAAACCTTCTACAAGAATGTTGTTCTACATCACACAGAACCCTCTGCATAGCACACAAGCTTCAGGCCTTCCTTTGTGGCCTAAGCTAGTATGTTTTCCAGAGTCAGTCCAGTGGGATGGGGCAGAGCACCAAGGCTTCTTTGCTGAGTGAGCAGTTCCTCTCTTCAAGTTACTTCTGAATTCCTGTGTTGTGCTCTTCCTGAAATCCCCTTGGGCAGCTTGTCTTTGTTTTCCTTTGTGACTTCCTAACTGGGTGAGGGAATGTGCACCTTGCTCTAATGGTTTATTGTGCAGAATTTCCATCTCACGGAAGGTTTAGAATAATAAATTTAAGATTAAAAATATGATAGGAATATATATGTATATATATGTATATAAAATACCTACATATATACCTATATACATAAAATATGGAACATAACACACACTTAAAATATGGAATGAAACACTGAAAACCTAGATGCAGTGCAATGATTATCTGTGATTTTTTTTTTTTCTAAACATCAAAAGAAATTCTTCCCTAATGTGGCTAAACCTTTCTCAGAACTGGCTTGTGATAAGTCTTGTATAAATAAAGTATTAACTTGCTCATAAATTAGGAATTCCTCAGCATAACGAACACATGGATGTATTTTACTAACAGTTACAGAAGACTTTTCCCTTAGACATGTTTAAACAGCAACTGCAGAGTACCAATAACTGCTTTTCTCAGCATGCTCTAAATGAGAGGAAATAGAATTGTAATGAAGTCTACGCAGGCTGCCTCAGCAAACACTGCAATAAAAATCCTCTCCTTGCTGTTCTAATCACCATCGGCTGAGATGGCTAATTAGAAAATCCTAAGTCGGAACATAAGCTCTTTGAATCTGAGAGAGAAATTTGCCAGCACATTTTCAGATTTACCTCCGATTGCCCAGTGGCTACAAAGCAATGGACAAAATGTACTGCAATAAGTAAGTGGTTTGTTTTTCCTAACATAGATAGTCAAGCTTATACGAAACGTGTATGATTTGTATTTTCCCTTATGGCTGTAGAGTTAGGACTTTCATTATCTAATGCTTAATGCTTTCCATTGAGCCAAAATTGAAGGTGTCACATCATGGTCCTACTTGTCATTAGCAGTCAACCTCTCAGACCTGTCCCCTCTACAGTGTCCTCCCCACCCTGCCTCTAGAGTTCTCTTCCTAGAATTTCAGTCATTCACGCATCAACTTCACAGTTGCTCTTGTACTATTATTTTATTTCATCAAATTGAAATTGACTTATTCTTGCCCTAAGCACTAATGGCTGTGAAAGCATACACATGATAAACTTTCACACAATGGAAGAAAATACAAAACATATTTGACAAAGGACTTATATGTAGAGCATATAAAGAATGCTTACAACTCAATAATAGGAAGACAAATAACAATAAGTGGGCAAAAAATTCAAGCAGACACCTTACAAAAGATGATACACTAATGGTTGTAGGCACATGAAAAGATGTTCAACATCATTAGACACCAGACAAATGCAAATTAAAACTACAATGAGATACCTACCAGTACACACCAAAATTTAAGAGATCAATAATTCAAAATTGGTGAAGATATGAACTAACTTCAACTCCCATACATTGCTGGTGGAAATATAAAATGGTACAACTACTCTGGGGGGAGAAAAAAAAGCAGTCTCTTAGAAGTTAAACATACAAGCTAGCAAGCAGTCACGTAAGATGCATCAATTGGTCCCAACCCACCTGGAGCAACGGAGAATGAAGAACATGAAAGACACAAGCAAAATATTAGCCCAAGAGACAAAAGGGGCCACATAAACCAGAGACTCCATTAGCCTGAGACCAGAAGAACTAGATGGTGCCCGGCTACCACCAATCACCGCCCTTACAGGGAACACAACAGAGAGTCCCTGACGGAGAAGGAGAAAAGTGGGGTGCAGAACTCCAATTCTAGTAAAAACACCAGACTTAATGGTCTACTGAGACTGGAGGAACCCCAGAAGACATGGACCCTGGGCTCTCTGTTAACAGAACTAAAACCATTCCCAAAGCCAACTCTTTAGACAAAGAATAGACTAGACTATGAGACACAAAATGATACTCTTCATAAAATGAAGAGTGTGCTTCTTAGTTCAAGTAGATACATGAAACTAAATGGGTGGCTCCTGTCCAGAGGCGAGATGAGAAGGCAGAAAGGGATAGGAGCTGGTTGAATGGACACAAGAAATCTGGGATGGAAAGGAGGAATGTGCAGTTGGTCACATTACAGGGAGAGCAACAAGGGTCACATAACAATGTGTGTATAAATTTTTGTATAAGAAATTAACTTGAGTTGTAAACTTTCACCTAAAGCACAATAAAAAAAAGTTAAACATACAGTACCATATGACCCAGAAATCCAACTTTCAGTTGTTTATCCAAGAGAAATAAAAAAATATGTCCACAAAAAGGCTTGGACATGAATAGTCTTAGCAGCTTTATTTATAATAGCTCCAAATTGGAAACAACCCAAATGGCCATCAGCAGTTGAATGGATAAATAAATCATGGTATTTTGATACACTGAAACACTACTAAGCAATTGATACATGCAACAGTATGAATGAATCTTAAAAACATTATGTGGAGCAAAACAAGTTAGACACAAATGTGTACACATTGGATGATTCCACGTATATGAAACTCCAGAAATGCCCAATCTATAGTTACTGACAGTAGATCCATAGTTGTTTGGGGCAGAGGCGTGGCCAACATGGTGGAGTAATTAGATGCTTCCGATATCCCTCTTACAACAAAGACCTGGAAAAATAAGTGATTTGATTCTATATGAATATCTAGGAGCCCTGAACAAGGCAAAGTTGAGGAATCCGTTTGAGTGATAGAGGAGAGGCAGACTCTTTGGAAGAAGAGAAGAGCGCCAGAGCCGCAGCAGTGAAACTGCAGTGCCGCAGCCACACCAGTCCGCAGTGAAGCAGGCAAACAGCTATGCTGTGCACGTGCTCGGGAAGCAGTTTCCACATCAAGAGAGACCCGGCAGCAGAGATTCTGCTTGGACACTCCCAACCAGCGAAAAGCAGCTCCTAAGAGGTTAAGATAAGCACACGCGTGAACCCTTTCTCGGGGAATTAAAAAAAAAAGCTCATTTGGGAAAAACCTCTCTCCCTTTTACCTCCTCCCTCCACGCTCTGCACCAGAAGTCCACTGGGCCAGAATTAGATCCCAAAAGGCACCCTGACCCATTCTCCTGGCCTTGGAGAGGGAACAAATAAGCTACTGGCTCCCCTAAGCCAGGAACTCAGGGTCGGCACAGCTCCTTTGCTAGGCACAGGTATCAGGGGTCCACAGACTCTGAGTGCCTTACACCCCTGTATAGACTTGTGGGGACCCATCTCAACAGCGTTAGTC
>NW_004444090.1:1058183-1067644 GCF_000243295.1 Trichechus manatus latirostris
CACAGAGAGACAGCAATCAGAAATCCAGAAGATTAACAATAAAATTTCAGAATTAGACAACTCAATAGAAAGTCATAGGAGCAGAATTGAGGCAGTAGAAGTTAGAAAGTGACATTGAAGATAAAGCTCTTGACGCCAACTTATTGGAGGAAAAATCAGATAAAAGAATTAAAAAGAATGAAGAAACTCTAAGGGTCATGTGGGACTCTATCAAGAGAAATAGCCTACGAGTGATTGGAGTACCAGAACAGGGGGGGATAAAAGAAAATACAGAGAAAATTGTTGAAGATTTGTTAACAGAAAACTTCCCTGATATCATGAAAGATGAAAAGATATCTATACAAGATGCTCATCGAACCCCACATAAGGTAGATCCCAAAAGAAAGTCACCAAGACATATTATAATCAAACTTACCAAAACCAAAAATAGAGAATTTTAAGAGCAGCTAGGGATAGAAGAAAAGTCATCTACAAAGGAGAGTCAATTAGAATAAGCTCGGACTACTCAGCAGAAACCATGCAGGCTAGAAGGCAATGTGATGACATATATAAAGCCTTGAAGGAAAATAACTGTCAGCCAAGAATTATATATCCAGCAAAACTGCCTCTCAAATATGATGGCAAAATTAGGACATTTCCAGATAAACAGAAGTTCAGGGAATTTGCAAAATTACAAGAAATACTAAAGGGAGTCCTACGATTAGATAATCAATAACACCAGCTAACAACGCAAGACTAGAACACAGGACAGAGCAACCAGATATTGACTCAGATACATATATCGAACATACATCAAAGCTAAAACATTGAAAATAGGGAAACAGATATCAATATGTAAAAAAGGATAACATTAAAATGAAAAAGAGAGACTTCAAAAATGGAGACATTGATTTTTTTATCTGGAGGGGAGGTTAAGGTGATATAAAGTATTAAAAGACTGGTATAAACCTAGAAAAATAGGGGTAAATATTAAGGTAACCACAAAGGACTCTAACAATCCTACAAATCAAAATAAAAAAGGAGAAAAACATAAAGACCCAGCAAACACAAAATCTACAACAAAGAAAAAGATGAAAAAAAAATACATAAAGAAAAACGACTCAGCACAGAAAATTGAGAAGAACAAAGAAACTGTTAACACACAAAAAGAGATATCAGGATGACAGCACTAAACTCATACCTATCAATAATTACGCTGAATGTAAACGGACTTAATGCACCAATAAAGAGACAGGGAGTGGCAGATTGGATAAAAAAGCATGATCCATCAATATGCTTCCTACAAGAGACACACCTTAGACTTAAAGACACAAACAGGCTAAAACTCAAAGGATGGAAAAAAGTATATCAAGCAAACAACACTCTAAAAAGAGCAGGAGTAGCAATACTAATCTCTGACAAAATAGACTTTAAAGTAAAATCCACCACAAAGGATAAGAAGGGCACTATATAATGATTAAAGGGTCAATTCACCAGGAGGACATAACTATAATAAATGTTTACACACCCAACAACAGGGCTCCCAAAATACATAGTTGTTTGGGGCTAAGAGGAGTCATAGATAGGGAAAAGTATTGAAGCAGTTATCATTTTATTTTTAACATCTTTCATTTCATCTGCAGCCTGTCAGTTATTGATATTGCCCACTCTTCATTAAAAAAAAATATTATTGGCCGGTATCTACTAAAAGTACAAGGACTATTCAATGTATGAATTCACAAAGTGAATCCCCAGTACTTTATGCAAAATTTTCTATTTTCGAGTAATGCAATATTTGAAGTATGGATAGCAGCATTACTGAATAGATGAATGGTAACTATTTGTGGGCTTGATACATCCTTAATTAAGTCTACAAAAATGTATTATGTACTATATGTAAAATACAATGTTAACTGTAGTGGAAATACAAAAATATATAGACAAACAATTAGCTTAATAGCTAAGATTTGGATTCTGGAAACAGACAAAACTAAGTTCTAATTCTGGCTGAGCTGCTGTGTAACCTTGAGCAAATTTTAATTTTTTTTTTTTTTATGTTGTAATCTGTCAAATGGTGAAAATAATAGTACCTTCTTTACTGGAACATTGTGAAGATTCAACATGATAATGAATATAAAGTGGTTAGCTTGGCACATGGTGAGGGCTGAATTCATGTTAAAAAAACAAAAAACCCAAACTCATTGCCGGCAAGTCAATTCCGACTCATAGTGACCCTACTGGACACAGTACAACTGCCCTCTAGGGTTTTCAAGGAGCAGTTGGTGGATTCAAACTGCTGACCTTCTGGATAACAGCCAAGCTCTTTAACCACTGCTCCACCAGGGCCCTGAATCCATGTTAACACCCATTATTGTTAACTGACATGAATCTCAACCTTCATGGGACTTCAGCACTGTTTTCTTAGATGTGGAGCCCAAACGAAGAGCAATTTTATAAGCAATTTGTGATTTCAGTGCAAGATTTCATTCCCAATCCTCTGAAATCTATGGAGAGAATGTTTCCAAGTAGACAGAGTATATCAGAATAGGTGTGCAACTTCAGGAAGGTGGAGTATCAGCAGTATCTTGTTCATCTCCATTCCAATCTTCCCCTTTCTGCCAGAGTGATCTTTCTAAAACAAAACATTGATCATTTTGCTCCTCTGACCCTGATGAGATACAGTCCAAACTCCTGAGGATGGCATGCAAGACCCATTAGAACTGTGGCCTGATCGTCCTTGTCTAGACTACTGGGACAGGAACTCCATGCTGGGAGAAGCAAGCCAAGCAAAACTGGGGATTCTGATACCCCTTCCACTAAGCACTCAGCTCCTAGAGCAGGGCTGTCACACAGAGAAGCATGCCTTCCCCCAGCTCCAGAGCTATATAGCACAGAGACTTTGCAGGGGTAGAGTTGGTGGGGGGGGGGGGGCGGGGTAGAGAAGCAGGTCATAGAACAGAAAGCTCCAAATCTCTCCCCTAACAGAAGTGACTCGATTTGCAATGAAGTGTGGAGAAATTCAAGCCTACATACGGACTCTCTCAGAAATAGTGGAGGCTGCGGTGAAAGGCAATTGAGAGGAAATTGATGGATTCATTGGAGATACTGGCTAAACTACAGAGACAACTGAAAGGAGCCCTCCTGGGGCAGAACAAATATCAAATACTGACGTCAGGAACTATCCCTTCAGTGGAGCCCTGATTTGATTCAATCAATCTGTGTACCAGTGAATCAGACAGAGAATTCAAGAGGAGGAACACACTTGGGGAGGGATGAAAATGTGAGTTTTGTTTGGGAAATGTTGAGTTTGAGAGATCTGTGGGACATCGAGGTTGGGTCCAGACGGTAACTGGATAATGAAAACTGAAACTCAGCTGATTCTCAATTAGAGATTCTAATTTTGGAATTATTAACATATACCTGTTGCCATTGAGTCTATTTCAACTCATAGCAATCCTGTAGGACAAAGAGAAACTGCCCCATAGGGTTTCTAAGGCTGTAATCTTTACAGAAGCAGACTGCTACCTGCACAGCAGCTGGTAGGTTTGAACCTCCAGCCTTTCAGTTAGCAGTCAAGTGCTTAACGACTGTACCACCAGGGCTCCTTAATTAACATATAGGTTAATAAAATCATGTGAGTGGATAAGATCACCCAGAAGGGTACTTAGGGGTTTTCTTTTGCTTTAAAATACAATAAAAGGAGGAATGAGGAAGGGACACATACAGATAGTAACAGAGAGAAAACTGAAGAAACTAGAAGAGGATTGAAGGAGAAAAAGGTCAGAACAGATGAGAATGAGATGGGCTCAGGTAGAAAGAACTGATATGTTACTAATGAACTACAAGAGCAAAAAGGAGGTTTGTAGAAAGTACATGAGCCCCCCTTAGACTAAGGAAAGAAGGGAGGTGGCAGGGAGGCATGAAACTAGAACTAGCTACTGGGGAACACTGCCAGTTCAGCGGAGCTAGATTCCTGTCTGCGTGAATGCTGGTGTGGGCGGAATTGGCTACAGAAGACAGAAGACATGAAAAGGTGACAGTTTTCAGTCAGCCATTTGCACCTTGTGTTCCTCATGAATGCACACTTCTTCAGTGAAAGTTTAACCCTCCACAAAATCATTCATAGGAAATGTGGAGACTTGCCTCCAACCCCACCTTCTGTAAAACACTGCTGCTATACTGAACAAGATTGAAAAACCCCAGTTAGTTTATGAAAGGCTCACAATGACTTCTTGATACTCTGCTAAATCCCAATCTGTAAAAGAGTTTGAAGGCTGCATATAGCAGCAGGGAGAGAGGATAGCAGGCCCACACATCAGTGCTCAGGAGGGCTCCCTGCTGAACTGCCAGCTGTGAGGAAAGCTGCCAGCCAGGGCAACAGCAACATTTAGGACAGAGTGTTCCTCATTTTCCCAGCTGGTCCAGATGGGCTCCAAAGGAGTTAAAATTTAACTCATTCCAAAACACCAAATAATTATTTTAGGCCATGGGACAAGATGCTACGCTTTCATTTCCTTTCCTGATGCCCTTTTCAGTTGGTTTTGGTTATGAATCAAACACACCTAGTCCAAGGCCACGTGTGTGAAGCATCTTCAGTATCTTTTATTGCTGCCTTTTTGGATTCTCCTTAGACACAGAACAATACTGTCGCAGTCAACCACATTTCCACCACAAGGATTAAAAAGTGCTTAAGTATAATTTTATTCTATTCTGAATCAAGCCACACACACACACACACACACACACACACACACACACACAAAATGTTTGGATCACTTAGTAAGTCATAACATTCCATGTTTTAATATTAATAACAAGGACATAAGTGACCATTTCCTGAGTTAACAGTGCAATGTAAAATTCATCTGTATTGCTAATTAGACATTTTACAGTATAGAAACATGATCAAATTGATCATTTACCTTATGTCATAAAACACAAGTCCCTATTTTAGAACAGTGATATAGACAATTTAAATGGTAAAGAAATTTGTGATTCATAACAAAGAATCCTGTATGTATTTGTTGTCATGACTGACTTTCCAGGTCAAATATCAGTAGTAGGAATAGTAAAATAAGTTATGGTACAAAATAAAGCACAAATTATCTATACTGAAGGAATACTGATTTCATTTAAGAAACAGAAGCCTGAATTCTAGTTATCCTTTTTCCATATACAAAAATGTTCTCTTAAAAAACCCTAAGCAATCACAAATTTAGATAAATCAGTTGAATAAAGGACAATGACAGTTCTTCATTATGCTGTAAAACTATGAATCTCATCTTTGGAAAAGTTAAGATCATGCAGCAACCTGAAAAACAAATAAAACACATGCTTAGAGAAAATTAAAAAAAAAAAAAACATAAGATCAAAGTTTACCATAACCATAGTACTTTATTTTTCATTTTTCCAACTGTGTATTTTTTTTAAAAAAACACAATATTTCTAAAAAATTAACAATAATTCCTTGATATCAACAGTTACATGGTTAGTGTTCAGTTTTTCAACTGTCTCATGACTGTCATGATTTTTTAGTTTGTTTGAATCAAGAGTCAAAGTCGACTCATTGTGATTAGCTTTTAAGTATCTTTTGATCTATAAGATACTCCTCCAGCTCTCTTTCTCCTGCAATTTATTTATTGACAAAATCAGATTTTCACCTGTAGTGTATTCTCTAGTTCTCAATTTGCTGTTTTATCTCTGTGGTATACTATAATAATGTGGTCCTAGGTCCTTCTATTTCCCGTAATTAACAGTTGGATCTAGAGGCTTGATCAGATACAGGTTCAATTCTTTCTGGCAAGGCTACTTCATAGGCACTTCATCATAAGGAATATAATATCTGGTTGCTTCTCTTTTTGGATGCTAGCAACCACTGATGATCTATGTATAGATTTATTAGTTCATTAGGGACTGAAATTATTAATATTCTATTTACAGTCTTCTAAGTCATATTTTAGTTATCTGTATGTGCATTTGTTTCCACCACTAGCCAGTGAAGGCCTTGAAAGTAGAGACTTTTTTTTTCAACTCTGTATAAGTAGGTGGATGTTTAGTGGTAAAAGAACCTTTATTAACCAAGTAATTAGAAGCTCTTTACATTAAAAAAAAAAAAAAAAGGTTATGAGTCTTTGTTATCACATCATACAAAATTTGACAAAATTTTCACCAAATATGGGGAGTATGTTTCTGGTGGTTATACTTATAATAGAACCTATGTAGCAGACATGAAATCAACTTTGGAAGGATCTAAGAGTGGGTATCTCAAAAAAAGAGTCATTCTTCAGAACAGCAAAAACTGTAGTATAGTAAGAGGTCCATGTAGCTGCCAATTAAGAGAGATATACCACATACAGTAAGACGGTAAGGACAAGGCAACCAAAGAAGTACGAGTCTTAAACTGAAGGTCACAAGGGCAGATGCTATGAATTGCAAGTGGTGATTTGAACTGAGCTACAACTTTATGCAGCATGTTCAAGGGTAAGTAACATCAGGGATCTAACTATGATGATTAATAATACTCCTGAAGAGTAGTAGGCAAGCCAGCTAGTGTAGCATAGAAAGATTAGCTCTGAAGTAAAATTGAGAAAACAAACCTGTAGAGGTTATAAACCAAAACAAATAAAAAAAATACACTGCCATCAAGTCGATTCTGACTCCTAGTGACCCTACAGGACAGAGCAGAACTGCCCCACAGAGTTTCCAAGGCTGTAAATCTTTACAGAAGCAGATTGCCACACACATCCTTCTCCCACAGAGCGGTGGGCGGGGTTCCAACCACCGACTTTTCAATTAGCAGCCAAGTGCTTAACAACTGCGCCACCAGGGCTCATTCTAAAAATGCATAATTACTAAGATCTTGGCTACCTTGTATTCAATACACATTTACTGAGGCTTCAGTATGCAAGGAAGTGGCTAAGCCTCATAGGAAACCAAAATGTAGAAGACATGGTCTTGGCCCTTAAGAAGCCCACAAGTCATGGGAGAAAGCAATCCATTTCTAAATATAGCTCTGAGTTTTGGATACCTTTAGCATATCTATTAGGGAGGCTGTATAAGAAATTCCTTCTCAGTCAGTGGGAAATCCGATTAAATGGCCTTAAAGACAGTTTCTTTCCATGCTGAAGAAATTCCATTCTGATTAATTCCATTCACTTAAAAAGTATTACACTGCAATCTATACATAAACATTAAGGTAATTCTAAAATAGCTGTCAGTAAAGTAGAAAACTCCGTAGCTCTTTTCCTTTTCATCTAAAAAATTATTTTATTTCAAACCACATTATCATTCTTCATTGTAACTTTAACATTTGTGGTTGAGCTTTAAAGAATATAAGTTTAAATAGAAACATTAAGTTTTTTAAGTTGAGAGAGGTTAACTAGAAGAAATTTTTTATGAAAGTATTAAAATCCAGAAATAAATATAAATTTAATTACAATACAATATGTACAGAAATACTTTTTAAATATCTGTACTTATTTATATTTATTGGAGTCAATTTTTTCTATAATTATAATTAAAAATAAAATAGCAAGACAGAGAAGATTATCTAGAATATGTTAGGTTTAGTCATATACCAAACAAGAAAAAGCAGGCAACTTAAGGCAGCCGTATCTTTAAAAGAAACCCTGGTGGCGTAGTGGTTAGGAGCTACAGCTGCTAACCAAAAGGCTGGCAGTTTGAATCCACTAGGCACTCCTTGGAAACCCTATAGGGCAGTTCTACTCTGTCCTATAGGGTCACTATGAGTCGGAACTGACTCGACTGCAATGGCTTTGGTTTCTTTAAAAGTATCTTTAAAATCATCTAGAAACCCAATGGTGTGTTTTAGTGCCAATTATTTAGTCCCAGATATTTCAAGTGCCATTTTAGAGTTAAGTCAGATCAAGGTAAATTTCAAATAAGAAGGATACTACTATTGATTTTTCATTATTCAGGGTTCAGTTGTTAGGCTTGGCTTATTTAAGTTCTGGTAGCCATGAGTCAAAACCGACTTGATGGCAACTAACAACTCTCTTTTTTGTCTTGCTGCCTAGCTTCTGATCACTGTATTATTTAGTAACTTTCATGCAGTTGCAGAGAATAAAGGAAGATGAAAAGCTACGACGAGGTGAACACTGCTTATTAACCCATTGCTGTCAAGTAGATTCTGACTCATAGCAACTCTATATGACAGGGTAGAACTGCCCTATAGTGTTTCCAAGGCTATAATATTTACAGACGCAGATCACCACATCTTTCTCCCTCAGAGCGGCTGGTAGGTTCAAACTGCTGACTTTTCGGTTAACAGCAGAGCACTTAAGCACTGCACCACCAGGGCTCCTACACTACTTATTCCAAAAACTAAACCCATTGCCGTAGAGTTGATTCCGACTCACATTGCTGATTAGTTACTACGTATTACAAAGCCTTGGTAGAAAAAGAGGTCGAACCTAATGTCTCAAGTAAGACTGTGGCACCACTGTGAATTGATCCATGTTGCCAGTCATTAGCAGAGATACTAGAGAGCTGGCTGTATCTTACTTTTTCGTTCTTATCTAATATGCAAAGTCCTGGCCTCTAACCCTTCATTTGCATGAAGATTAAAAACTTTGTTCTTTTCTTAGGCTGGAACAGATTATTAAAGTGCAGGTTCATACAAAAAAGAAGAACTGAAAGATGTCAACTGCCTTTTATGGGAAGATCTTCATTTTATGGTTTGAGCATTGTGTTTCCTACCACATTCCCACTCACCTTATCCCTTCTTCTGTAAATGGCGTTGGTCCACAAATGCAGATGAGGACTTTGGATTTGTGTGAGCTTCTTTTCAAAAATTCAGAAAGAAGAGCTGGTGAAATGTGTCCCTGTTTGCCATTCCATTCAGAAGTAGGCGCTGAGAGAACAAATTCAATGTCAAATCTAGAGGAAACATTTAAAAAATGTCTATTATTTAAACACATTCTCAACATGCATCAAGTTCACTAAAATGTACTTTTTTCTCTTCCTTTAGAGAACAATTTGATATGTAAAGATTTTCTACGAAAGAAATGAAATAAATTATAAGCAATGATTTAACAAAAATCTAAGTCTAAATTCATATTTACTAAGGATTAGCTTTTGCTATAGATAAGGAGAGAAATTTGGCTTGTTTAAAAAGAGTGCCCCAAGGGAACTCGGAGAAGTCCAGATTTCTATTAATAATCTGCTTGCATAAATCACAGTAAGGAGTAACTACCAGATACATGTGTATTTTTATCTATGGCTCAACCTCTCCAATGAGTTCCAGATCCTTATAACAAACAGCCTACCTGACTTCTCACTGCTGTGATCTCAAAAAGGCTTCAACTTCAACATGTTCAAGACAGTCCCACCCCTGGCATTACCTGTCTTCACTGCCATAACTCTGCTTATTCTCCTTTCTCTTTCTGTAATGCTTCTACCACCCTTCGCTCTTCAGTTCTTGGAGCCCTGGTGGCACAGTGGTTAAGAGCTTGGCTGCTAAC
>NW_004444090.1:1067744-1123095 GCF_000243295.1 Trichechus manatus latirostris
TGGCACAGTGGTTAAGAGCTTGGCTGCTAACCAAAAGGTTGGCAGTTCAAATCCACCAGCCACTCCTTGGAAACCCTATGGGGCAGTTCTAATCTGTTCTATAGGGTTGCTAGGAGTCAAAATCAATTCGACGGCAGCGGGTTACTCTTCAGTTCTTAGCTTAAGTATCCACAGGGAAGCACTGTACCCCCTAGTCTAGGGTCCTTTGTTACATGTGCTATAGAAAAGTTTTCCTTTTCTTCACAGCCCTTACCTCAGGTTGTAAATATGTGGTCACTGAAACAATTATTTATTAATGTTTACCTTTCCCATTAGACTGTAAGATCCAGAAGAGCAGAGACAATGTTTGCTTTGGTTTTCATTGTATTCCTAGTGGCCAACACACAGGGGGCACTCAAATACTTATGGATTGAAATATATGAAAGTAAAAAGACGGTATGGAATTCAAATGAGAAAGAAGAACATCAAATCAAGTCTCACAATGTAACTTCAGATCATTTCTTCCCACAGGCTTAGTAATCTATTCAGTGAATCGATGGGCATGAGCCACAATACATTTAAAATTATATGTTGTACCTGTTACTTTTGCTCCATTTTACCAAGCACAATTAATTCTTCTCATTTTCAACAGCACCAGATCAAATACACTTCTACGTACTGCAGTGAGTAATTGAGCTATTTTCTGAAGATTAGCAGGAATTGACTATGTATTAATCTAAATCTTGGTAAAAAGCTGAAATGAACAGTTTCTCTTCTGATGGGGCTGGGGAACCAAATATCAGAACAGAAACAAGATGTGGCTGGCACAGCTGCCCTCACATCACATGTCTCAGCTGGTTTAAGGCTACCAAGAATTGATAAGTCTAGTACAATCAGCACAAACCAAATAAGAGTGCCACGCCTGGGGGCTAACAGACCAGTCTCAGCTCTGCTCCTAGACCCAACCTCCAGGTCTTATTATCCATTTGTAAAATGAGGTAGGGGGACTACGTAATCTTTTATAATTCTAATACTTATGATTTTACATTCAAAACCACCTACGGAATTATTTTTTATTTCTCACCTTCATGGTTTCCATTTAGTATTAGTGGCAGTGCTAATCCACCCTATACAAAATGTCTCTCCAATTATTCTCTTTTGCTAATCTATTTTTTTCCTTCCTGGCACTTAAAATTAAGATAACTTACATATGCAAAAAAATACTTAATGAATAAATAAATGATTTACAAAGAAGTCATACTGGCTAAAAATAAAAATTAGAAGAACAAAGCTATGTGATCTATGAAATTACATATAAAAATCTGTGTGAATTTTTAAGTGCATTTTTCTGGGAAGAAGACCCATAACTTGTCATCAATTATCAAAGGGAACCCAAAAGCAGCTGAAGAATCACTGTCTTAAGAAGTTTCCAATTATACAAAAACATCTGGATAAAAGATAGCAATTGCCCTGTTAAATTAAAAGATAAAAGATAGTGTCCTCTGGCTTTACTGCCAATGAGCCTATTCCTGGGATAATAGTTGCTAAGACATATGAATTAATGCTGAAGTCCCAGTCATCTGCAATAAGTACCTATTCATAATTTTCCTTTATTGGGATGCTAAAAAATAAAAAGAAAGGAAGAAAAAAGGCCTCATCAGTGGCACACTTTCTGTAGGCATCTACTAAATGGTGACAGATAACTGAGATCCTTGCATAAATGGTGTAAACTTACAAAATGGTCCCTGGGCTATAACTATTAGGCACTCAATGAAAAAAGTAAAAAGGCAGCATGTATACAATCTGGGGATATTATAAAGAGGTTGCCATTCTGTTTATGTACTTTTTTACAGGCTGAGAAAAGAGCTTAAACTGGAGCAGGAAAAATCTCATTATGACTCATGAATTCTTTAATGAAGAATTTCTTATTCCACACTCAAATATAGATGGTTACCGTGGAATCTTCTCTTTTGAAATTTCTGAATGAAGGCCAACTTACTGCTTGAAACAATTACAGCATGATTTGCTGGAGGTAAAGGAGCTCCTGGGTGGTACAAATGATTAATGCCCTCAGCTGCTAACTAAAAGGTTGGAGGTTTGAGGCCAGAGGGACCTCAAAAGAAAGGCCTGGAGATCTACTTCCAAAAAATCAGCCATTGAAAACCCTATGGAACGTAGTTCTGCTTTAACACATGTGGGGTTTCCATGAGTTGGAATCAATTCAACAGCAACTGGTTTATGAGGGGGATATTAGTAAACATTCTGAAATTCCTCTCAAACTGATAGAAAGGACTAGGACTCTTGAGAAGGCTACCTGCAAATACATAGAAATAATTCATAAGGTGCAAAGCAACACGGGAAAAACAGAGACAGAACAGACCTGCTTCTGATGAATGCTCATGTGCTATTAAAGGTTAATGGAAGTAAGTAAGCTTATAAAAAAAAAAATATTTTAAAGTACACTGATAGTGACTGGAGATGAAAATCTCAAAATAGAAATGTATTCAGTGTAAATTACACCCAAAGCCTCCAATCATTCAGCAATTTATCCCTCCTCTTCCAACCCAGCAGCTTCCAAAAACTACCTCCTTCATATTTCTTACACATGTCCCCTGCCTTCCCAGTTTTACTGGCACAACTCCAGATCAGGCCTTTATGTTTCTCGTCTAAAACACTGCCATAATAGTCTTAGCCTTAATCTGTGCTACACAGTGCTTCTAGATTACCCACTGCTGTCAAGTCGATTCCAATTCATAGCAACCCTACAGGACAGAGCAAAACTGCCCCACAGGGCTTCCAAGGAGTGGCCGGAACTGTCGACCTTTTGGTTAGCAGCCGAGCTCTTAACCACTGCGCCACTAGGACTCCATGCTTCCAGATTAGTTCTCCTAAAATCCCAAATCCAATCCTGCAACTTGTTTGCTTAAAAGCTTCAGTAGTTCCTCACTGCCCACAGAATAGTATTCCAGAATCTCTGTTGTTGTTGTTAGGTGCTGTCAAGTTGGTTCCAACTCACAGCGACTCTAGGACTCAGCTTTTCCTGCTTTTCTGGCTAAAGAAAAATATTAGAAACTTTAGGAAAACCTGCTATTTGCTCATAGAAAAAAGAGCTCACAAAAGAAACTACTAGGGGTTAAGATTAGCTAAAATACATATTATGGAACCATTTCTCAAAATGAATCTGATGAAATGTTAGTGTTCCTCCAGATGTTAGTGATTATTCCATGAAAAAAAAAAAAAAGGTTAACCTACCAAATAAACTCAGGACATACTGGGTTAAAACAAGTTAAATAAGTTTCTTCAGAATTTCTCAGTCTTTAATATGTCAGGCTCACAGTGAAACTTCAAGAAGGTAATATGGTATATACATTGTCCCTATTATTTAATCAGAGTCCTTTTGGAGGGAACATATGAACATCTCAAAGAACATATTCCAAGAAACACATCATTTGAAAAATATTTCCTGGGAGGGACAGACAGTGGTATAAAGGTCCAGATTAGGGGCCTGGGTATCTATATGCATCATGGGCTGGGGAAAAAGAAACGGGTTCAGGCACACTGTTCACTTACGCTTCTGGAATCATTAACTTTTTCTATCTTAAATGGAACTGATACATTGCTAGTCTCAGTACTGACACCAGAGCACAGTAATATAGTCAGTTGTTAGGTACAGAGCCTGTGAGCACTAAACGGAGGCAGCTGCAGAGTACTGCTGGACCTTCCTATGTCCACCTAATATATAATATTTATTTAATATATGAATTGCATTCAAGCTTTTCCATCACCTTATTTTAGCCTACCCTGATTCTTTGACTGTACAAGAAAATTAGAAGCGACCACCACTAAGACTTCTTCTAAAACTGATATAATAAGGTTTAATGGTTTTATTTTTACAAAGTTATTTCACATTGTTCTCCTCCATGCACTACATTTACTTCAACAAAACTGGACTCTGCTCTTTCACTAAAACACTCTGAACAGCTTGGTCTTCAGTCTTTGCTCATGCAATCCCACCACCCAAATTTCTTTTCCTACTCACAGAAATGCTAATTGTTTCCCAAATCCCAGCTCAAAAGGCCCTTCTTTCATGAACCTCTGATATGCCCACCCTCACTTAAATGGAATTACTTTTTCCTCTCCCTAGACTTCTACAGCAGATTATACATCTCCACTTTTCCCACTGCTAAACACATACTGCAAATAGTGAGCACATGAATGCTTAAAGTGATGCAAAATGACCTTCTGTTGGTGCACGTAACTGGGTATATAAACCCCCGTCCTTTGTGACACACTCCCTTGCTGCTGGGAATCCTTTCTATCTCTTTCCTTTATGTTGCAACTACCAACTCCATCTTTTCCAGAGAAAAAATAATTATATTAACAATATTAAGTGTTTATTCTGTACTGGGTGCTTTACCTTCCTAGAGACTACTTGTCAAAATGTACTAACAGCCTTAGAACACTTTGACTTAGTTATTCTTCTAAGTTTTTGTCCTAAATAGAGAAGTAGAGAATAACTTCTAATTACTACGTCTAATAGTAGGGGACTGGTTAAATAAATTATGCTATGCCCATATGACTTAATAGAATGCAGCCATTCAAAATCATGGTAAAGTGCAGGACATCTCATCCTCGGCACTACTGCATTTTGGGCGGGATATTTCTTGTTACGGGTGGGCTGTCCTGTGCATTGTAGGATGTTTAACAGCATTCCTGGCCTCTACCTAGTAGATGCCAGTAGCACCGCCTCCACTAATTGTGATAATCAAAAGTGTCTCCTGAGGGCAAGATTGTTCCTGGTTGAGAATTACTGGTTTAGAGTATTCTCTATATAGAATACTCACAATAAGCAGAAAATGTAGTTATAAAAAGTATAGTCGGTTTGACAGTGTTATTTTAAAAATACAAACAAAACAAAAATGGTACGTGTGTGCTTGTGTGCACAAAAATACAGACTACAATGTTGACGGTTGTGCTTTGGGTGGCAGGATTATGGGTGATTGTCTTCCTTGCACTTTTTTGATATAAATATGTGTTAACTTTATAAATAAGAGGGAAAAAATCAGCACTATTTGTACAAAAGAATGCCCTACTTAGCTTTACTATAATAAGGGTATTGCCTCCAAAAATAATGGCTTTGAAAGAGAAGAAAAATACTTGTTATATTTATATATTAAAAAATATTGTCCAGAAGACTATCTCTTTGTCAAACTGTCCACGCCCAAAATTAGTTCTGCAAAAGCAGAGAAACTCACAGAGCCAGTGCATTCTACTCAGGGTGGGTGAGGAGTAGGCCAATTGTACAAGAACAAGTCAACTGCGCCTCAAAAACGTTGCTCACATATTTAAAGGAAAGATACGTGAAATTTAATTTGGATTTCAGTTTTACATAGTAATTACCGAGATGCACTATCGCACATATTAGTCTTCCGTTTTTTCTCATTTGTCTTAAGAAAAATAAATGTGTAAGATTTTGCTAGATTTGGAATGCTATGAATTGAATCCCAACTGCTGGAGTTAATGGTCAAGTATAATAACATATTTGGATAAATTTGGGTAAACTTACTTTTTTTCAGTTCAAATTTTATTTTATGTTTAATAATACGAAAACTGACTGAAACAGAAAAATACTCTAAAAAAGTACTACTTGAGTACTTATTTTCTTGCAATTCTATTGAGCCCAGCAATGAGGGAAAATGAAAAGCTATATTCCCTGGACAGGGTGAGAAAATAAGCCAACACGTTATCTCATTCACTGTTGTACCACTGTATATGAGTCCATAGTAGGCACAAATGCTTCATGAGCTAATGAATGAATAATCTGCTACTATGCCAATTACTGTGCTAGGCACCTATATATGCTATCTTACTGATCCCATACCCAGACAATCCTATGAAGCAGGTATGGATATGAGGCTCACTGGGTAAGTAACTTGCTCAAGGTCATAAGGCTAATAAGTTTCCACTATATCATGTGTTTCTAGGAACTTCATTTGCTCATGATGTTATCTAGATAAACTGAGGACAAACACAGAATAGCTGCTGAAAACATTAGATCATATACTAGCCTCAGTATCCATCCTTACTATCTTTCTTTGTTCCACAAAGGATTTAGTAGAAGGCTGAGACCAAATCCTACAAAAAATAAGGCATTTCACTGTTTTAACTACAAAATCTAAGAGATTTCTTTTTTAATTCATAATCCAATAATAATTTAATCAAGAAAATTTCATCATTAGAAATTTTATTAGCTGAATTAGAAGTGACAGAGAGGAGTTAAGAAACAGGAAGGGGCGATTTAATATACAAAACAGCCTCGACCACTAACTAAAATACAGATATGACTAATTAAAGAAAAAGAAAAAACTCATGCCGTCGAGTCGATTCTGACTCATAGTGACCCTACAGGACAGAGCACAAGTGCTCTACAGGGTTTCCAAGGAGCGGCTGGTAGATTTGAACTGCTGACCTTTTGGTTAGAAGCTGAACACTTAACCACTGTGCCACCAGGGCTCCTAATTAAAATGACCTTATATTAAATCTGAATGTTTACTTTCCTTTTATGTATTGGGCTCAACAATTATTTTTGACAGAATAGTACTGCCAAATCACATCAATAAACTTTTCAGGCTAGGTTTCTCCTCTTCCTGCATAAAGCCTCAGATTATGGTAAAATTCCTGATGAATGTCCCAAAGCCACCTCATAAGCATGGCCTTTTTGTTTTCCAGTGAGACCCTGACCAGAGTCTCCAACAGCAAATCATACAAGGCTAGTAGCCAGTACCATAGAGTGCCTCCAGCAGGGAGAGAGCTAAGTCTTCCGGAAGATGAAGGAGGAAGGGAGGAGGGAGAGAGAGCACGTACACCAGCAAGCAAAGGAGAGCAGGCAAAAAGAGAACGAGCAGAAGGAGGATAAAGAGCGGCCAAGAAGTCTCAACACTATATACCGCTTCCCTCAGCAAACTGGAGAATATCACTCACCTGGTGAGTGCTGTTAGAGCCAGTCATCCAGAAGTGAAAAAAAGGGGCCTTTCCTCATCCTCAATACTCCAGCCTATGCAATTCCACCAACCCAAATTATGTAGACCAAAACAAAACAAAAACAGAGTTGACTATGTTAAAAGACACTTTATGTTCGGAGGCTGTCACCACATTCCTTTTTACCAATTAACTCTTCAATGATGCTTAACTCCTATTAACAGACTAAAAGTACAATGCCTAGTCATTAAAATAATGGTAAAATGGATTTTTTTTATAAGGGAACTATCTTAAAGAACACTTTTGTTGAAAAACTTCCAGAAATATCTTTTAAAAAACCTAGTTGTACCTGCTGAAATGTTTATTTTAGGAAAACAGAAGCTCAAACAGTTAATACAGAAACCAACCACAGGTATGTATGGGTCCTTTAAAACCACATACCTAAAGTAGGGCTTCTCAGTTTCCTAAGCATTTATACTGTTTCCTCAAATCCTCACAACAGCTTTATGAAGTAAGAAGGAAAGATGTCATTACTTCATTTTGCAGACAGAAACAGATCCAGAGAGCTGAGTAATTTCTGAGTAAAGTTTTAAGCTAGTGAAGGGTAGAATGAAATCTGGAATTTAGGTCTTCACACTTCTCACTAAATGCTATTACCAATTTGCTACCTTGAAAATTAGTGCAGAAGTTACTTGAAAGCCTAGGATTTTTTTTTAAATCTTATTACTTATTTCTTTTATTATTATTTTTATTGTGCTTTAGATGAAGGTTTATAAAGCTAATTAGTTTCTCATTAAACAATTAATACACATAATGTTTTGTGATATTGGTTGCCAACTCCACAACATGTCAACACTCTCCCCTTCTCGACTTTTGGTTCCCCATTACCAGCTTTCCTGTTCCCTCCTGCCTTCTCGTCCTTGGCCCTGGGCTGGTGTGTTCCTTTAGTCTCGTTTTTGTTTTATGGGCCTGTCTAGTCTTTGGCTAGAGGGTAAACCTCAGGAGTGACTTCAGTACTGAGTTAAAAGGGTGGCTGGGGGCCATATTTTCAGGGTTTCTCCAGGCTCTGTTAGACCAGTAAGTCTGGTCTCTTTTGTGTGTGTGTAAGTTAGAATTTTGTTCCACATTTTTCTCCAGCTTTGTCCAGGACCCTCTATTGTTATCCCTATACTTCTTTAAATCTTGCTCTAAATTGCCATACCACTACTGAAATACAGTAAATATTTTTAGGCTTATGTTTTATGTAGTTTGTTGTTGTTGTTAGGTGCCATCAAGTCAGTTCGACTCATAGCAACCCTATATACAACAGAACGAAACACTGCCTAGTCCTGAGCTATCCTCACAATGGTTACTAAGTTTGAGCCCATTTATGTAGGTAAGACTAGTAAATATTTCAAGGATAAATAAATAAGTTAATTTGTGGCTCAAATGCTTAAGCGCTTGGCTACTAACCAAAAGGCTGGCTGTTTGAATACATCTCCTAGCAGCGTCTCAGAAGAAAGGCCCGCAGATCTACTTCCAAATGGTCACAACCACTGAAAACCCAATGGAGCACAGTTCTACTCTGAAACACATGGATTCACCATGAGTCAGAATCAACTCTATGACAAGTGATATTTTTATTAATATTAAAAGAGAAAAGGAGAGCAACGGAAGATAGTGTGTGTGTTGTGGGGGGGAATCACAGCATTACCTTATTAAGTATATTTGGAAAATTTTCAGAAGAACCTGGAGCCCCTGAGACAGCTAACTGAGTTTCTGAGGTCTTTAACTCTAACCCTTAAAAGGTCTAAAATCTTATCTATACCATACTACCATAAGCACAAACATTTACTTCAGATATTGTGTACAACTTATCAAGTCCTGAAAGTCTTACAAATAGCTTTTAATGTTCACAGAAATGCTTTAGAAAGTTTGATGGCTTGTCAAATTCACTCTTCTTCTAAAATATACATTCTGAACTTCCTACTGCTTTCAAATCTCTTTAAGGAGATGGGGCGTATACCCATTTAAATTACCTTCTTATTTCAGTTGACTATGTTAGGGTTCTTTTCTCAATGAAATAAATTTTTCTCTTTGCTATTCTTGTTGCCTCATTCTAGCACTGTTTGGCTAGACTTGAACACTTTTCTACTGCCCATACCAGCATTTTCCAAAGTGTGTATTGACGACCACTAGGGACAGGGCTATTAGTAAGTGTTAATGCAGACAAACAACAAAAAGGAAGAGGGTTTTGGTAAACAATGCATTATGAAACCTCCTTCTTGGAAAGTACAATGGACATTAGCAAATTAAAATCTCTAAGAAATTCTGCAGTAAAGAAATCTGTTTAATTTTGTTTAATCCATCCTTATCAAATTTATTTGATCCACCTATTACAAGAAGAAAATTTTGAATTACCAAATTGGTTACACAAGACCCTTTTCAACGAAGCCCAACTCAGTGTAAACAACATAACATAATCCTAAAGTCCAGTATACATTTTATGAATACATATATGATGTCTCCTTGATCTTATCAGGCAGAATTTGGGGATGGGGGGGTGGAGGAGGAGCATTATCTATTACATTTAGAGAATCACTGATTAGTTTACTCTTTGCTTCTTAGTCAATTCAGCATTCCAACCAAAGAAGGCCAGGCCTTGACTGACTACACATGTATGAATAGTTAAACGCAGAGCCAATTCTGGTTTAATACCTCTCATCTTTAAACGTTAATTTCTCCAACTGGCTTCTCCAAATTATATCATCCTCTGTTTTATTGAAGAACATCAGCTTCACTTTCCTTAAAAGTTAAAAAAAAAAAAAAAACTATTTCAATTACATTTAAAATACGTCCGAATGGAAAGTCAAAAGGTGAACTAGGGAAATGTTTTTTTGTGCCAATTAGGTAACCAAAAGCAAACTGAAATGCAATAAAAGAACCAAGTTAAGAAAATAGTTGGGACTGATGACTGAAGGAATAAGAATATGTCTATTGAGGTCCATCGCATATTTAATCAATTTAGAATACTGTATACTAATTTAATAGCTTCACAAAGATAGTAATTAAGAAATAAAATTACGTACCTGAGACTGGGTATATTAGTCAATGCGAAAGTCAGTATTTTAACCATTGGTGTGAAGCCAGTTCCAGCTGCCAATAAAAAGAGATCTTCTAATTTTTGAATCTGAGATCTTTTAAAATTGCCCTCAGGACTGCTTATGGAAACATAATCTCCTAAACAATGAAATATAAACAAAATCAGGGGGAAAAAAAGCAGAAAAACTAGAAGGCTAAATTACAGTTGATACTTTTGATAAGCAACAAGATGAATGCTTAACTTGCAGACCACATCTCAGTTTTAAGGTATGTATGGAATTTTAGGGGTAATCAGTAGATTCCCAAGTATGTCTGCATTACGTCATTATAATCAAATTAATAATGAGGTTTTGTTACACTCATTTCCCAACATTATTTTCCCAAACCATCTGGAGCTCTAATTTACAAAGGACTGCAAAGTACTTATCCACAAACTATCAATAAAGAACTGATAGCTAAATAAAATTAAAAGCATCTCAAAAGCAGAGTCCATGTACACCTGTCTTGCATGCTCCAGGGTAGAGAGTAGATATTCACTATATACATATTGTTATGGACCACAAGAATAAGATTACTAGGAGAGAAAATTGAAATAGAAATGTATTCTAAAATCTTATGTTAGTATATGTTCTAACTTCTCCATCAAATCTTTGAAAATACCTATTGATTAAAACAAGAGCTGTTCTGAATTTAATTTCTATATAAACAAATCAAGATCAGAAAAGCAGTTGACTGCAGTTGGGGCATGCTACTTCCCAGTCTAGAAACAACAGAGTTAAGAAATCAGTGGCCATTTTCTACAATGCAGTTGATATAACCACCAAGTACTACTCATATACAAGAGCTGCCTTTGGGATTAGATTCAGAAATGTTCAATGTAATTTTAAAAACGAAATATAAAGCTGTTTACATTTTAAGAAATAATTTCAAATATTCTGACTTATTTTAAAATGCCTGGGTGCTCACATTTTTTCCTTTATTTTCCATAGCAGGACAGAAGAATCTTGGAGTAACTGATGAACTAAGTACTGTAAGGTAATACAAGCTCCTTGTTAGGGTTTGAAACAGACCAGAAGATTAGGAAGCAATCAGGAAAAAGCCAGTTGGTTCTTTAATGAAGAAGCCTCACAGGATGATATTAACTTGGTAACTTTTGACTATAAACCAGTCCTTCCAATGTCATAAAATTAATTAGACTCAGGCAGGGTAACTGATGTTAATCAAATTCACAAAAGATTAACATACACATACCAGAATGTCAAGTGATTTATAACAGCGGCTATATGTACATTGTGAGCTGAACATTACATGCCCCATCCAAAGCATTTCTTTCCCAGTATGAGAACATTTAAAGGCCAAATTGATTATATAAAAATTGCTTGGTAAACATGGGATTGAAAAAAAGATGCAGATAACTTGATGGGGTAGTTCATTAGGCCATAGTGAGGCTTCATGAGTCATCACTACCATACAAGTATACTACTCTCTAAGTGACACAAGTATTTATGCCATGTCTGTCTCCCCTGGATCAAGTTGAAAAAGCACTGACCTTGCTCTTTGAGTTTTCCTTTTCCATGCTCTAGGCTAGCTCTCCATTCTGCTCTACTCACAAAATCTCTATAAATAGGTTATACAGGTAATTCCCAATTTATGACGTATTTGAGTTACAACGAACCGAACTTATGACCACCTGTTTTTTTTTTTTGGTACATCTTATCATTAGTAATATGTACTATATACAGTGCTGCAGCATGTAATTTTCTGATGTTGTCATTCTCAGATATTCACTCACAGATGCTCAATTTTATGATTTACTGTTCAAAACATTGCCATATGGATTTAGTTTTCTAAACTAAATCAGGGGCTTCAGTTGCTTGAAAACATGGACCCAAATGCTGATAGCTTTGCTAAAGTCAATAGATTTGGGAAGCAGTGAGATGTTACTGCAAAACGTATGAAGGAAAAAAAAAAAAGAACCATATAGACAACTCTCACTAATTTTCTGACAAGAAATGAAGAAATGCCACCCCTATTCCCAGGAATAATACAGATAATCCAGAACCTTCCACAAGTGGAGTTATTACCACTATTGAAAAAATGCCAAAATCATCCAACTCTTCCTCATTATCAAAGTAAATTTTTATGATTTATGTATTTTTATGTATGTATGTATGTGCTAAAATATATCTGTAAGTTTATATGTAATATTTCTAACCCCTAAAGACAAATGAAAGTCAGATTTATAAAGATACTGATAATAAAAGGCAATAATAATGAAAATCAAAAAATAAAATTGAACCATTCGACTTATGTCACAACCAACTTACGATGGAGTCGCTGGAATGGAACCCTGTTGTAAGCTGGGGACTACCTGTAATACCGTCGGTTAAGCTTCCACTTACTATATTACAATCATCTGTCAGTCCTCCCTTCACAAAATGATAGCCACCTTCACTAGGTTTGTGGGTATTCCAAAATTCTTTAGGTTCATATCTGTATACAATATTTTGGTTTATGTAACCAAAGATGAGGAGTCACATCCATTATGTGTAGACTTGTAAGTTTAACTTTCAGAAAGCAACGTATTTCCAAATTGTGGTGATCTACCTCACTGTTACCTTAATGCACTGCTAACGCTGCCTTGAAAAAGAGGAGAGCATTTTTGCTACTGGGCAAAGGCTCTGAAAAGTTGAAGATAACAGAAAAATGAACAGAAGCAAAAAAAGGGGTCTCCAAATATTAACAGAGCTTATTATAGTTCTTTTATTAATTCTTTCAAAGAACATTTATTGAGTGCCTATTATGCATCAACTGTTATGCTAGGTAATAGAGA
The DNA here is from genome assembly GCF_000243295.1 of Trichechus manatus latirostris. Lineage (NCBI taxonomy): Eukaryota > Metazoa > Chordata > Mammalia > Sirenia > Trichechidae > Trichechus > Trichechus manatus. The sequence goes on from NW_004444090.1 coordinate 1,080,616, forward strand.
TACAAAGATAAGATAATCTCTGCCCTTAAATTCAAAGTCTTGCAAAGAAGGAATTTATTTATTCTTACAATAAAAAAAAAAAAGTCTTAGTTATTGAAGGGTTCATATGAAGATGGCATCATAAAGGAAGTGATTTTACTTGGGACTTTAAAAAAAGGTACTTGATGAGTAGAAAAAGGGTTGATGGGCATCCCAGGTGAGGCAAATGCACGGACCTATGAATGATGACAAACTTGTGGAATGTGAGTAGCACGAGTGTTTTTGTGTAGCAAGAGAAGAAGCTGGAGAGTCATGGTCTTTGTAGGCCATGCCAAAGCCTTAATCAGTATATATACAGGGACCCATTAGAGGTTACAAAGCTGCAGGGCAACATGATTAAATCTATTCTCAAGGAAGTCTGGAGAAGGTACTGGAAGATGAAGATAGAGAGACACCACCAGTTAGAGGTAATTGAGAGACCAGTTAGAGGCCAAGAAAGAAATGATGAAGACTTAACTCTTGATGCACGGCAGAAGAGAGAGGGAGGAGAGATTACAAAGTCACTGGGAGGGAGGTAGACTCAATAGAATTTAGTGGCTGACTAGAATGGGGAGGGAGAAAGTGGGAAGACTCAGAAATGACTCAAGTCTTCAGAGTGGGTCAAGGATGAACACTGATGTTGTAAATAATAAAGATGGGGAATAGAGGAGTAAGGATAGGTTGGAACACACAGAGAGAGGATGACTTTGGTTGCGGACATGCTGACTTTAAGATATTTGAAAGACACCTACATGGAGATAACTAGAGGGCAGTACAGCATGTGAGCCAATCTAGAGCACAAATGAAGTAAAAAAAAAAAAAAAAAAAAACCCACACACAAAAATAATTACCAATCTGAAGATGATCAAGTTCTGGTGTGAAGAGTCCAGCAGGATAGATTTTGATCAAAAAGTAGATGTATTTATTGTTGGAAATAACTGGTTCCTGGAACTCTGAGAGTAAGGAATCAGATACAGGTGTATATGGCTTCACTATTTCTGTACCTAAAAAAGTCACAACAAAGAAATTAAATTCTAAAAATAGAAAAAGCTCTGAATGAAGATGAAGCATACAAATTTTATGATGCTATCAGTGTATATTTAAAACTATACACCTAGTGTATATATAATTCTAACTTTATGTTCTATATGTATATGACATATGTATACCTACTCCCAGCCTACATGTGCTGAAATAATTTGAACAAATTAATACTTTACTCATAATATAAAGCAGTCTATTTTTATTAAATGTGGCATAAACTAATAGGTATCCAGGTTAATAATTTTAGACAACCATCTGTTCCTTCAGCACATAAACTTTGTAATGGGCTATAAAAAAATGGTATCAAAGTTTACCATAGAGATGTAAGATGGTATTTACATAATAATTTCAATTATACATCAAACTTTTAACAATGGGATCATTTGGGGGAGAAAAAGGGAAGAATTTCACTTTTATATTTTGAATTGTTTTAATGTTTTAATATACTATATATTACTTGTAAGAGAATGAATAGAATGTTAATCTAACTACCTCTAAAAATATAATATTAGAAATTAAGGTAAAATACATACATATTCATGTTATTTTTTGGCTAGCCAGATTCCAAAGAAGAGTCATCAAACATTTGAAAAACCAAAGTTGTACACATGGCTCCCTGATATACACAAAAGTACTACATCTATAAATTAAATTACTTGAAAGTAACTGCACTACTGAAGATAGCCAGCTATTGAATGGTAACTTGGCAGTAGTGATAATGAAGACAAAAACTTAATAGTGCCATCATAATATACTATATCTATCAAATCCTGGCTGGTAATATGTTAAACTAATTGCTCTAAAAACACTACTGAAAGAAACCCAAACCCGTTGCTGACGAGTCAATTCCGACTCATAGTGACCCTACAGGACAGAGTAGAAATGTCCCAGAGGGTTTCCAAGAAGCAGCCAGTAGATCCGAACTGGTGACCTTTTGGTCAGCAGTCAAGCTGTACCACTATGAACCAAACCACTAGGCCACCAGGGCTTATGCAAATGTCACCTTTTGTAGCTTCAAAAGGTCATGAAAATGTTGGACATAACATTAAGAAGGGTATTTAAAACAAGTGAGATAATTTTAGGATGAAAACAAGAGAATAAGAATTCTTACAGTCAGGAATATATTTATAAAGCTCTTTATTGTGGTGGAGCCATTTCTCTGACCAGTGGCAATTTCTTAGTTTCATATGATACTGTGACATGGCAATAGTTTCAACAAGTAACTGCACAACATCTACAAAGCTAGAATCATTACTTAAATATAGCTGCCCAGAAACACTTATTAATAACTTAAATGACTGCTTCCTAAAGACATTAGTAGTGATTTTGAACTGCTTATAAAAGAAGAAAACATTCCCCAAAAGCCTCCATTTTCCTTACCTGTAATAGTTAGCTTGAGGTAAACATGTTGCCCAATTGGCACCTGAAGATGAGTGCTTGGTGGCAGCATCAAGCAGAAAAGCTTCGTATCATGAGTAACATCTTCCTTGGAAATTAACTGGCACTTTCTGCAGTACAAACCTAGAAAGTGATTTGTTTTCTTTTATTGAAGAATAAATTAAATAAGGAGTAATACTAGACCCACCAAGTGAAGCAGAGACTCAGCTTTCGCTCTTTAGGAAGCTTGAATTTCACTAAAATGTCTTATAATTTTTTAAAATTCATCAATATTCTGAAAATCTTATAGTGTTAATTTCTTCATTTTATTTCCTGATATATTTACTTTCTAGAAGCTGTAAATATTTCTATAATTTGAAAGATGAACTTTATTAAATGAATGTTATTTTCTCCATGTCTTTTATCATAGAATATTAAAATCATTATGATCTAAGAAATGAAAACCTAATTCTTCTTAAATTCATTTTTTAATAATTCCATCTTTTAAAATTTTAAGGCCTTATATTAACAGCTATATAATTAAATTATATATATATATTACATATAAATATCTGATAACAAATTTACATTCTAAAGTCTCTTCTTACATAATGGAAAAGTCCTAAAACTCCATTTAAGGTTTCACAATATTAGCAATATTAAATAATTTTAGAAATATCTATCTGATAAAGAAGGTAGGAAAAATATATGTTCTTGTGTCTCTATGTTTGTGTGTGTGTGTGTGTGTGTGTGTACATATACATATATTTACATATATAAAAACATTTTAACTGTAAAAACTGATTAAAACAAAAACTTTTACTTCTAGGGCATAAGTTTTGATTATCTAGAAAATTAATATAAGTGAAAAACTAGAAATGCCAAGCTTGTGGTACTAATATGCAAACAAAGAAAATGAATCTAGTATTTCTACAAATACTGGCAAGATTTGAAAATAACATCCTAAGCTCAGAAAATATTTGTATCTAGAGCAAAGTAATACTATTCGGTTTGGGAAAACTCTTTACAGAAGCTCTGAAAGCATTAATATTTTCACTTGTAAATTCTCTTTTGGGCATAAACACCATTGATGGTATTGGTTTGTTTCATTATTTCCTCTGTTATACATTAGTATTTATAGAGACATAAAGGAATCAACTTTAATAAAGCATTTCTTATTCTAATTATTCTCTTTCTTTTTTACCTAAAAATATTTAGGTAGGTGCAGAAAGACTTACTCCAGATCTTAAAGGAGGCGAGGACCCAACACCCAATAATGAATGCTTAGTGGAAAAAGAAATTCACATATAAACCTAAGAAATCACTTTGGCTACAGTTTCATTTAATTTCCCTTCTTCCATTCTCCCTTTTGCCTCCTGAAGACCCAGGTCACTAAATCTTTCCACCTGCTACCATAATGGCTCTGCATGTACATAAGTTTAGAGAGTATCACAGCACACAAAAATCTGGGGGCATCATTTCAGGTTACCCTGTTCTACTGCCAGGGCATGGGCTTGGACCAAATTATGGCTAAGGGTACCACCCTAAAGTTATCCTGGTAGGCCTATTCCAGTACTGGACTGACCAAAGGGTCAAAGGACATAGCCCCCAAGGAGATAATAAGGTTCAAATGATGTCTTCTTCCTTACCTCCAGGCCCTATGGGACCCAGTGTGAGAATACAATAAGAGACAAAGATACCATATGTCTAAGTATTTTAAAGTTACAAATCAGACAAAAACTATTAAGTAAAATGTTCTATGCCTTGGATATGTACCTTGAAATTCATTAACAATGTCCTAGAAGGCTAGGTTTAAGGTTAGGATTCTTGAACTCCTCAGAGTTCCATGCAGGAAGATGGCCGAGAGATGGGAGCTGCATTCCCACTGACTACGGCGTATCTCCCTTCTCTTCTCACTCATGGCTCTGTCTGATAGCGAGTGGGGTCTTATGTGAGTGTGGACACACCAGCTAATACTTTCAAGCTGGCCCATTAGCTTTCCCCATAAAAAACCTTGACGACTCCTTGAACAGACCAGGGAAGATGCCCAGGCAGACCCAGGAAGCGAATTAGGGCAATTTGGGCAGCGAATTTTGGGGTCCCAATATATGGAATGCCATGTTGAAGGAAAGGGCGTTAAATCCAGGTGGGCACTTCTTGGCCTTGCATACTCCTTGACCTGTGGGAGGGGTATGGCTGCAGGAAAGCCATAGTGGGGCCCTCTAAGTATGGTACCCAGGGCAGGTGTCCCTTTTACCTAGGTCTAAGGGTCACTTCCTTCAATCAGATATAGTGCATGCCCTCTGAATAACTTTAGTAATGGACGAAAGGATTCATCATCTGACCTGGTAACTTCTACTCTAGCATTTGCCAGAAAGGATATGCTATAGTAAGTATGTGTCTTTTAAACTATTCTTAAAACACAAGGAAATCTTGGCTGAGAGTGATTTACTGACTTTTCCTTTGGGGGAGCTGACACAGTCTTGCCTTATAACACTATTTAGGTAGGTAAACATAAAGTTTTACCTATAAATGGTTGCTATAATTTCAAAACAAACATTCTAAGTTCTAAAAGTCTTAAGAGAAGTTTAAGAAAGTTTTAATCTTTCAATGACACTGAAAAGAAAGATGGCACAGACAGAACGGAACTGCAGTGGACGAGGAAAAAAAAAAGTATAAAGCAGATGGTGCTGACTACTTCACTCTGGATAATACCATTATTTAAGTATCAGGATTTTGGCTTTGTAAGCACAGAAAATTACACAAGAAAATGAGAAATTGAAAATAAATGTAAGATGAGGGTAAAATAAAAACATAACACAAAGGTTTCTGCCCAAAATATCTAACTTCTTTTAATAAAATGCATGTAATGTTGAAATCCACAACCCATCTGTCACTTTGTTGTACTGTGGTGGCTTGCGTATTGCTGTGATGCTGGAAGTTTTGCCATTAGTATTTAAAGTACCAGCAGGGTCACCCACGGTGGACAAGTTTCAGCAGAGCTTCCAGACTAAGACAGACTAGGAAGAAAGGTCTAGCAAACTACTACAGACAATTAATCCATGAAAACCTTATGGATCACAACACACACTGTCTGACTCACCTGATTTGAATATGTTATCAAGAGGGATCAATTGTTAAGAGACCAACATCATGTTTGGTGAAGGAGAGGGTCAACAAGGGAGAGGGAGATGCTAAAAGCTCACAAATGGCTGCTAATATATCAAAATTGTGGCACAATTTAAAAATATCTTGTTCGTACTTTTATATCCTAAGGCTATTTACTGGGTTGTTGGTGGTAAATCTTTAAAACTTCCTTTGTTTGGTGATCAACATCTCCATATAAAAGGCAATTACAGTTAAATTAAAATGTTAGGTTGGGTACAGAAAGAGAAATCCAATGACCTATTAGCTTTCAACACACACACACACACACACACACACACACACACACCCGCCCCATGATCTTCAGCTTTGTGGAGAAAAAAAATAATTTGCAGCATCCCGCTTACAAACGGTAGTCTGGTTCCATTCCGAAAATTTTAAAAATTACCTATCACACTTGGATTAAAAGTAAATCATTTTTACCTTTGAAAGAGCAGTTTTAAAAGAAGATAAAAAAAAGAGTAGTTTCTCTTCTCTGATCAATGTTCTTTGTTATATTTGAGTCTTTCATGTAAATAAATTGTAGCTTTGACACGAAAAGGTATTGTATTAAAAGATTTCACCTTAAATGCTTATTTTTCATCTAAAATTCTTTTAACTAGGGAACTCTGATAAGATGCAGCCAGCATGCTAATATCCCATATAAGTCAATAATATTAGTAATACACATATTGAAAACCTAGGAACCACATAACCATTTGAGGTTACAGAGAACAAGTTAGTCATAACACATCGATGATGCAAGTATTCAGCTTTGCTAGTAGATTAAACAACCTATGTATTTTTGTCATGATTTAAGGACAGGAAAAAAAGAAAGAAGAAATTATCTTTGCTAATTCAGTCAAATAAAAACAAAAATATATCCACTAAGCTGAATCAGGTCCTTCTTCCTAGTCTTGTCTTTGTCTGGAAGCTCTGCTGAAACCTGTCTACTATGGATGATCCTGCTGGTATTTGAAGTATCAGTGGCATAGTTTCCAGCATCACAGCAACACACAAGCTCCCACGGTACAACAAATTGACAGACGAGTGGTGGAAGAAGGACCTGGTGATCTACTTCTAAAAAAACTGGCCAGTGAAAACCTTACAAATAGCTGTGAAACGCTGTCGGATATAGTGCTGGAAGATGAGCCCCTAAGATTGGAAGGTACCCAAAATAAGACTGGGGAAGACTAGAGTCCTCCTTAAAGTAGAGTCAACCTTAATGACATGGATGGAGTTAAGCTTTCAGGACCTTTATTTGCTGTGGCACAACTCAAAGTGAGAAGAAATAGCCACAAACATCCATTAATAATCAGAACATGGAATGTAGGAAGTATGAATCTAGGAAAATTGGAAGTCATCAAAAAACGGTTGCAGCAGTATATCGACAGGGAACTGCCAGAAATTCATGCTGGATTCAGAGAGGACATGAAACAAGGGATATCACTGCTGATGTCAGATGGATCTTGGCTGAAAGCAGAGAATACCAGAAAGATGTTTACCTGTTTTATTGACTATGCAAAGGCATTCGACTGTGTAGAACATAACAAATTATGGACAACACTGCGAAGAATGGGAATTCCAGAACACTTAATTGCTCACGTGGAACCTGTACACAGAATAAGAGGCAGTCGTTGAAATGGAGAAAGGAGATATTGTGTGGTTTAAAATCAGAAAAAGTGTGTGTCGGGGTTGTATTCTTTCACCATACTTATTCAATCTGTATTCTGAGCAAATAATCTGAAAAGCTACACTGTATGAAGAACATGGCATCAGGATTGGAGGAAGACTCATTAACAACCTGTGATATGCAGATGACACAACCTTGCTTGCTGAAAATGAAGTGAACCTGAAGCACTTACTGATGAAAATCAAAGTCCACAGTCTTTAGCACAGACTACACCTCAACAGAAATCCTCACAACTGGACCACAATTGGCAACATCATGATAAACGGGGAAAAGGCTGAAGTTGTCTAAGATTTCATTTTACCTGGATCCACAATCAACTCCTATGGAAGCAGCAGTTAAGAATCTATCAAATGACACACTGCATTGGGAAAATCTGCTACAAAAGACCTCTTTAAAGTGTTCAAAAGCAAAGATGTCACCTCGAGGACTAAGATGTGCCTGACCCAAGCCATGGCATTTTCAATCACCTCATATGCACACGAAAGCTAGACAATGAATAAGGAAGACCAAAGAAGAACTGATGTCTTTGAATTATGATGCTGGTGAAGAATACTGAATATACCATGGACTGCCAGAAGAATGAACAAATCTGTCTTGGAAGTACAGCCAGAATGCTCCTTAGAATCGAGGATGGCAAGACTTTGTCTCATATACTTTGGACGTGTTATCAGGAGGGACTACTCCCTGGAGAAGGACAGCATGCTTGGTAAGGTAGAAGGTCAGCAAAAAAGAGGAAGATCCTCAATGAGATGGACTGACACAGTGACTGCAATAATGAGCTCAAACACAGCAGAGATTGTGAGGATGGTGCAGTGTTTCGTTCTGTTGTACACAGGGTCGCTATGATTGGAAACCAACTCAATGCTACCTAACAACAAGCTGAATCATTTTCCAATGTGGAAACCCTACATCACTGAAAAATACACGCATGGCTCTAATTTCAAACAAAAAAGCTAAAGCTGATGCCATGGATTGAACTGTGTACCCCAAAAATATGTGTCAACTTGGTTAGGCCATGATTCCCAGTATTGTGTGGTTGTCCTCCATTTTGTGATTGATATAACTTTCCTAAGTGTTGTAAATCCTAATCTCTGCCTGTGGTTGATGAGGCAAGATTAGATCATGTTAAAGAGGATTAGGGTGGGATGCAACACCCTTGCTCAGGTCACATCCCTGATCCAATGTAAAGGGAGTTTCCCTGAGGTGTGGCCTGAATCACCTTTTATCTTACAAGAAATAAAAGGAAAGGGAAACAAGTAGAGAGTGGGGGACCTCATATCAACAAGAAAGCAGCACCAGGAGCAGAGCGGATCCTTTAGACATGGGGTCCCTGCACCTGAGAAGCTCCTTGACCAGCGGAAGATTGATGACAAGGACCTTCCTCCAGAGCCAACAGAGAGAGAAAGCCTTCCCCTGGAAATAATGGCCTAGATTTGGACTTGTAACCTACCAGTCTGTGAGAGAATAAATTTCTCTTTGTTGAAGCCATCCACTTGTGGTATTTCTGTTATAGCAGCACTAGATGACTAAGACAGCTGACTATGGTGGTTCAGGACTGAAGGAGAAATTTACAGCAGGGATAAGAGTTCATGGAAAGTCTCAGGCTATTACAGAGATTACTTGAACAATGATCATTCTATTTCAAATGGAGGTCAGCCGTGGTTCTCAGTGTCTTTTATTTCTTGGACTTGGCTTTTATCTAGATTACTATTAATTTTTCAATCACTACATAAATCAGATAATTTCATTTTCATTGTCTCTTTCCTAGTCTCTTCTGATCTCCTAGATCATACTATTATGTAATCCTCGTTGATATCTCTTCCTAGCTAATACCACAAAATTCAGACCTCCTGCTCTGGTAAAGTTAACCTATTTGACCTTTCCTACATACCACTTATATTCTTCTTCTCTACAACCTGCAAAATGCCTAGCACATTAAGTACTCAGTCATGATCTGAAGCCCTACCTGAAAAATCCTTCATAGTTTTTGCTTGGTTTTTTTTAAAGCCATGTACCCTACTTTTAAAACACTCTTCAAAATTTACCTTTCTAAGGACGTTATTAAAGATCAAAGCCATCTCTATTTACTTGGGGCTAACTCAGATTATCTTCAGTTTGTACTACATAACTTACACTTGACCTGCTTCTTTATAAAAGTATTCTTCAATCTCATGTTTGTATATGTTCTCTCTTCCATTTAGGGAAATAATTTCTGATACCTTTTGTTATATACCACAGTGCCTAAAATAGCCTTGTACATACAATGTGTTCTCAAATTAAGTCTGATCTTTTTCAAAAATTAAAATATTATCTATATTTTTATAATGCTAAAAAATGTAATAATTTTAAGTATTTAAACAGGGTAAACTGAATACATGCAGTTAGTTCTTCTGAACCCCTAAAAAATGCCAGCAAAGGAAACTTTTGTGTGTGCTTGACTGTTTTCTAAGGCATAAACCCATAAGGACAAAATGAATGGAAACGAGACAAAACCAACAAAACTTTGGGAGCTGACAGGGAAAAGAGATGACTGCTAACTGACTCAACAGACCCAAGAAAGCTTAATCCTACACTAGAAGTATGGAAAGCCAAGAACTAACCCATTTATAATACAAAATTCCTTTAAGGCTCAGTAACTGGCAGGACCAAGTGTGCAATCAAGGTTGAAGGTGGAATCAAGGGTGAAGGTGGGGCTGAAAATACTTTCTGGGATGAAAGTTCATTTAAGAACCTGTGAGTCCTCCTCCACTGAGAAGCCCTGCCCTACTTAAGAGCATAGCCACATGACTGACTCTCCTCCATCCTGGCAAAATATTATGTTTTCTCTCTAGAGAGGGTAAAATAAAGGGCCACTGGATTGGGTATATTAGGCAAAAACAGAAAAATTAATTCAAGTTTACAGACACCCCAGTCTTCTTTCCCCACATGGCTTCCAGAATGCTGGGTACAAGGTAGAAGATTGTTCACTTGAGACTCTGGCACTGGAGTTTTACCAAAGAAAGGATCCAGTTGAGTCACTTATACTGAATACTACTGTTGACAAGTCACACCCACATGCACAGAATTTCCAATCAGGTTTTAGAACTCCACCCTGAAATATGAGCAGACAGGTGAAAATGAGCAGACATTCAAAGAATGCATTTTATGAAAGACAAACCAAAACAAACCAGCAACAATAACCAAGCTTGGGGGGACACAGAGGTTACATAAGGAAAAGAAAATTCTAAAACATTATCAGTAATCTTTAAAAAGATAAGAGAAGCAAATAAGAACAGGATGCTAAAACAAAGGAACAGAAATCAAATGAATTCTTAAAAATTAAAAATATTATAGTAGAAATGAGTAACTCAATGGAAGAGTTAGAAGATACAGTTGAAGAAATCTCCCCAAAAGTACCACAAAAGGACAAAGATAAGATAGAGGACTGGTGAAAGAGGTTCAATATAAGAAAAATACTTCTAGAAAGTAAAAACAGATCATGGAGAAAGGAAAAACCAATAATTTGTCCCATAATGGAAGGTCATGAGTCTCTATATTAAATGATTAACACAAAAGATGAAAACAGACCCACATTAAGGCATATCATAAAATTTCAAAACACTTGGAACAAGAAGCAAACCCTCCCAATTTCCAGAGAAGAAACAGGAAAAAACCATGTAAAAAATCAACAAGTAGTACACTTGTAATATGTGCCCTTTTCCATATATATGTTATACTTAGATAACAAGTTTAAAAAACAAAGAAGAAAGGAAATGAATAATATCCTTTAGGAGTAAACTGAGAAACTGGTTTACTTATGTAGTAAAACAATAAACGTGTATTTTTTCATAGAAAAAAATCTGACATGCATACAAGGCATACACTTGAACTTGTTTTTGCCATCTTTTATAAAAAGGGACACGAAGGAGCAAATGGCTGGACAACAGTCAAAGCACAAGTGTGCTTCTCCATTCAAAGTAATGTTACCTAATGACTTTATTATTCCTAAACATCAGAGGCAGTCTGAAATGTAACCTATGTGTGAAAAGTAGGATAACAGACATAATGTCCCATTTCAACTACTCAGAGGCAGACATAAACCCTGGTGGCGTAGTGGGTAAGAGCTACGGCTGCTAACCCAAAGGTGGGCAGTTCGAATCCACAAGGTGCTCCTTGAAAACTCTATAGGGCAGTTCTACTCTGTCTTATAGGGTCACTATGAGTCGAAACTGACTCGACAGCAACGGGTTTGGTTTTTGGTTTAGAAGGCAGACATAAGGACCCTTCAGCTTATACCAAAGTGGCCTTGCAAACTCTGGTACAGATGAGCCACTAACACAACAATCTGCTGAACACAGGACTCAAAACCATAGCACAACATACCTGTATCTTTCTTTGGAATAAATGAATTATGATTCTCCAGGGGATGACCAAGACACTTCCAAGAAGTATTCTCTTTTTTCTTCAGAACAATCTCTATTTTTCCCACATTCTCAACAACCCGCACTGAAAAGAAAATAAATTCCATTTGTATTCACTGATACTAAATGTAAGATTTCATTTTAAAACCAATCTTTCTCAAATAATCCAAATGTCCAGACCCGATATGAATGATGCTTATCACTGGTAGGATAAATAAGGTTTTGTTCACATGTTCATCAAAACTGTTTATGCCTTATGTGATGGTAAATCCAACTTAGTTTATATTAGAATCAGATTAACTTCTTCCAAACTAATTTATCAAGGGCCAAAACAATATGCACTGCTAGTTTTCATAAAGGTCAAATACAGCCATGGCAACTACTTAATACACAACCAAAAAAAATGTAGGGCTGACAAATATAAATAAGCCATTGACTGCACCTGCAAAAGCAAATTTAATTTGCTTCCTTGGTTAGGATTTGAGGGGATTCTTCAGTAGACCAATATTGAGCCTAACAAATACAAGAACAGCCTTGGAAGAATGAGTCCCTAAATATGGAATGAAATAACAGAGTGTGCATGAATCTTTGATAATTAAAACCTTTTAGATTTTTAAAAAATTTTTTTGAATAATTAGAATAGCTTAGAATACATGAGTATAGTAATAAAACAGACTTGTAAACACTGGTTTAAATTTTATGAACTGACTGTGCTTTTAAACCCCTAAGTTTTGTCATTAGAAACAATGTATCTGCTCTTCCTCACTGTAAACAACACAGCACAGCAGCAATTTAACAACTTTTTAAAACAGATCAGTCGAATTCAATTCAATGAGTGATCATTTGAAACTTAACAAAGATATAAACATGGTCCTTTACTTTAAAGAGCTTAATTTACACAATTTACAGAGCTTACTACGGTATATGGAAAAGAGGACACACAGAACTAGCGCAAGGTACTCTTGTTGTTAGTTGCCGCTGAGTCATTTCCGACTCATAGTGACCCTGTGTACAACAGAATAAAACACTGCCTGGTCCTGTGCCACACTCACAATCGTTATGCTTGAGCCCATTGTTACAGCGCTGTGTCAATCTATCTTGGTACTCTGACAGTACTTTAAAACCAGAAATCACCATTTCATGGTGAATCTTTTGTTGTTAAACAGCTGTGTAAAATCCATACTGCACATTTTTATGTAATATTCATAATTTAATTTGCTCTGTCAACATTAAACATTTAAGTATGCATACCTCAGAAAAATTTGTCTTGTCTAGTATATCTTCTAAAGAAGCCCTGGTAGCGCGGTGGTTAAGTACTCGGCTACTAACCGAAAAGTTGGTGGTTCGAACCCACCAGCTGTTCCATGGGAGAAAGATGTGGCAGTCTGCTTCCATAAAGATTTACAGCCTTGGAAATCCTATGGGGGCAGTTCTACTCTGTCCTACATACAGGGTCACTGTGAGTTGGAACTGACTCGATGGCAATGGGTAGGGGTAGTATAGTTCTACAAGCTGCATGTCAGGAATAGGATAGAGATGAGGAAGGAAAGAAGGAAGAATGAAAAGGAGATAGTTTTTGTTTGTTTTTTTAAAGATGAGAAAAAGGAATGTGTAAACAGATGAAAGGTACAAGGGGAAAGAAAATATGGTGAAAAAACTGAAACCTGAGGGAGAAGAGTGTATTTAAAAAGTAATGTATTTGCTTATATAGTAAACATAATAGTATACCCTTGTTTTCCAACATGAGAATATACATACGAAAAAAAAGACAAATACTAATTTCTCTCTCTCTCTGTGTATGTGTAACTCAAATTTGAGTGTTTTGTTGTTTTTTTTTTTTTCTTGGTAGCTTACCAGAAAAATCTTCCTGAATCTCATGGCTTAGCCCTGGGAAAGAAAAACATATTTAATAAAAATTCAACTTCAATTTATACAGTTTATGAACACCATATAAGATCACTGAAATGGTTCTATTATGCACCATTTTAAATCCCTCAAGACAAGTAAAATATACCATCCTGAAGGACCAAAAGAAATTGTACACAGCCAAAATGGAGAGTCAAATTATTTAAATATGCATTTTTTTTTTTTCCCTATTTCTCTATTAACTGAAGAGTAAATAATTTTCCACAAGACGGTAACCACACTAGCCCAAGCACAGTCTCAGACTGGCATTCCGACACACCAGGAAGGGAATACAGCAGGGACAGGCAGCACTTGAGACACATGCTCCAGTGTATGTGTGTGTGCATACAGCTCAGATCTGGGCCTAGCTTAGCATTTTCTTTCTTATTGGTTTCTAAAACTAAATATCCATTCAGTTATTCAAAATAATATTTTTTGAGCATCTATGTGTGCCACGCACTTTCTAGGTGTTATGGATGCAAGAGCCAACAAAAGAGACAAAAGCCCCTGCTCTTAAATGGAACTTACATGTTATAAGAGGGAGATGTAAGAAATACTTTTACAAATACCTACTCTAAATTTCACTGGGTCAATATGGTTACCTGAAACTTAATAACTGTGTTATTTTAGTCCTTCTGATCCAATATTAGCAAACAAGAGTTTCATGTATCTGTTTTTGACTGTGAAATTTTTACTTTTTATCTATGTGCCAGATGTACTGTTAGCTACAGTGTGAGCAAAATTAGTCATTAAGTATTTGAATCATAATATATGCTGGCACACAGGTTTTATTTCTGTGAAATCATGACAGTGGTGGACATCTGACTGTTCAGTTAGAACTCATATGACATAATACCCATTAGATCTCATGCAAACAAAAAATAACAACAACAAAAAAAACATGCAATAGGGTAGTATATATCTGGACCTTGGTGGAGCAGTGGTTAAGAGTTTGGCTGCTAATCAAAAAATCAGCAGTTCAAATCCACCAGCCGCATCCTGGAAATTCTATGGTGCAGTTCTACTCTGTCCTACAAGGTCGCTATGAGTCGAAATTGATTTAACGGTAATGGAAGTTTTTATATCTAGAAGAAAAGTTTAAGGTTTGAGGTTGATTAATGAATGCGGAGGGGAGGTGTGGTGAGAAAAAAAAAATCATTTATCAACTCAGACTGAACACAGGACTAAAGGTACTTCATTAACATAGCAAAGCAGTGAGCAGAATGTCGAGTTAGCTGAGGTCTGGAGAATTTCAGTCTGTGTTTCACAAAAGCAAATTTTTTTTTTTTTTCAAAGTTAGAAAACATGCTTAAAACACCATTACCAAGATTATTTTCTTTTTGTTTCATTTCTACCTTCTGACAAGAACATCACCTTCGTAAAAGGACATCATTTTACAAAGAGAAAAGGGGGAAATTCTAGAGTCAAGTTCATTATGGATGAGAAATGATTAAGAACCTGATATCTTAGATTTCAAATTCTAGCCCTGATTTCTTTCTTCTGATAGATGTCTGTCTTAGGTAGTGCTGCTATAACAGAAATACCACAAGTGGATGGCTTTAACAAACAGAAATTTATTTTCTCACAGTTTAGGTGCCTAGAAGTCCGAACTCAGGGTGCTGGCTCTAGGGGAAGCTTTCTCTCTCTGCCAGCTCTGGAGGAAGGTCCTTGTCTCTTTAGCTTCTGCTTCCTGGTTTGCTGGAGAACTCCTTGTGTCTTGGCATCTATCTTACCCCATCTCTGTTTCCTTCCCTTCCCTCTTTAATCTCTTTTATATCTCAAAAAGAGAATGACTTAAGACATGCCCTACACAAATTTTGTCTCATTAACATGACAAAGACAACCCATTCCCACATGGGACTATAACCACGGGCATAGAGGTTAGTATTTACAACACATATTTTGGGGGGACACAATTCAACTCATAACATTCCATGTCTGGCCCCCCAAAAATTCATGTACTTGCCATATGCAAAACACATGCACCCCACCACATCATCCCAAAAGTCTTAAATCAATGCCAAGTCCAAAGTCTCATCTTCTAAATCATCTGAATCAAATATGGATAATACTTTAGGCGATTTCCCTGCTGGGGCATAATTCTTGTTCATCTGTGACCCTGTGAAATCTAGAACACAAGTTATCTGCTTCCACAGTACAATGGTACAACAGGTACAAGGTAGACATTTTCATTACAAATGAAAGAAATTGGAGGGAAAGAAGGGATAACAGGCACCAAGCAAGTCCAAAACCCAGAAGAACAATTTACATTAGCTCTCAAGACTTGAAAATAATCCTCCGTTCTTTGAGACAATTTACGCAGTCCTCTAGACACTGGATGGAGGCCCCTCGGCCCTGGGCTTCAGCTCCAGCTTCCGGACTCACTGGAATGGGCAGCCCCATTCTCCTAGGATATCTGAGTGGCGACCATACCTCCTTGGCTAATCAGGCCGCATTCTTCTGCCCCTTGGGCATGGCGGCCCCACCCCCTCTGCTTTGGGCAGTGGTTCAACCCCCAACACTCGTGAACAGCAGCCTCACACACTGGAGCTGAGTTGGTGAAGATCTGACTCTTTTAAACCTAGGAGGCTGTGACTCTACCCTTTGAAACTGAGGCAGCCCTGCTTCTTGTGCTCCTTCCAACAGTTCTGGTGATCCTGAAGCTGCTCCAGGGATGGTCCTTTATTTTTTTTTTAAATCTTGGAGAACAACAGATGTACCTCCTTTGGTCTGTTTCCTGCCTGTAGAATTCCAAGAGGCAGACAGTATTCCTTCCTTTCATTCCTTCTCTGTCTCCTTCAGTCTAAGCTGATGGGTTTTCTTTTGTGGTAGTTGGTTAGATCATCAGTCATAGGCTTAATTTCTTTAACAAAAGATTACATAGCCATGTCCTTGGTGAACAGTCCAGGACACGTCCTTAGTTTGTACAACAGAATTTTCCAAATCTTTAAGTTCTCTTTTAATTTTGCACAGTTCATTTTTAAGTCCATCTCTTTCCTCTCACATTTTACTAGAAGTGGCAACAAGAAACCACAAGACCCCTTTAAGATCTTGCTTAGAAATCTCATCAGCCAGATATCCAAGTTCATTACTTACAAGTTCTACCTTCCACCAAATATTTGAACATAATTCAGACAAGTTCTTTGCTACTGCATAAAAAGTATCCCCCTTTCTCCACTGTCCAATCACATGTTCACCATTTTCTTTTAAAGCCTCACCAGAAGCACATTTAATGTCCAAATTTCTAAAATTCTGTTGCTGGCACCATATGTATTCTCTAAGATGATAGAGACTTCCTCTATAGCTCTCCTCACTTCCTTCTGAGCCCTCACTAGAAGTGCCTTTGATGTCCACAATTCTACCAACAGTCTCTTCAAGGCAACCTAGGCTTTTACTATTAGGCACCTTAAAACTCTTCCAGCCTCTACCTATTACATAATTCAAAAACCACTTCCACATTTTAGGTATCTGTTAGAGCAGCACCTCATTTTTCTGGTACTAAATTCTGTCTTAGTTATCTAGTCCTGCTGTAACAGAAATACCACAAGTAGATAGATTTAACAAAATAGAAATTTATTTTTCTACAGTTTAGTAGGACAGAAATCCGAATTCAGAGCGCTGGCTTGAGGAGCCGGCTTTCTCTCTCTGTCAGCTCTTGAGGAAGGTCCTTGTCTCTTCAGCTTCTGCTTTCTGGTTTCTTGCAGACTCCACGTGTCTTGGCACCTACCTTATCCTATCTCTCCTTACTCTTTTGCTTGTTTAATCCCTTCTGCATTTCAAAAGAGATTGACTCAAGACACTACCTATACAAATCCCATCTCATTAACATAACAAAACAACACATTCACAAATGGGATTATAACCACAGGTTATAGGGGTTAGGATTTACAACACATATTTTGGGGGGGACACAGTTCAATCCACAACAATCTCTAACCTCTCAAAACAGAAATGAACTGTATGGTTGGTCTTTGGCCATGGAAAGACAGGCAGTCAAGGGACACAACAGTAACCTTACAGTCCAGGCTGCTCTGGTTCAACCTCTGACTTCTGGTGACAGAGCTGGCAAAGAATGGGCCAATGGAATGGTCAACTTAGTGATGGGTGCTTACTACAAGTGACAGACAGTCCTCTGGAGAGTTATTTGTAGATGTCAAGTGCAAGAGACTCACCATAACTGGGTTGACCAATATTTTGTGTTATTACTGATTCTGATTGCATCTAATCATCTAAAACTTGGAAATAAGAAGTCATACTACCATTTGTTAGCGCTTTCATCAGTGTACATAAAAAAACTGATCAAAAATGACAAACCAAAATGATAATAGCAAATAAAATATTATAGTTATCTAGGCTGTAGAACAAGTTATTGTTACACTTAAAGGAAAACTGAGTTGCTTCCATTAATGAAAAATAAGGTACTCACCAAGATGTATGAGATATGAATAATCCTTGATAATTGTTTCTGCTCTAAAGGAATCATCCTGATGATCAACTATTACTGAGTCCACATTGATATCCTTAAACAGAATGCATAAAAAAGAAAGATTAAAAAGTAAATTATTTTTCTGAACTCCTACAACTATACTTTTAAGATAATCAGTGGAAGTTCATAAGCTGCTTCTTTACAGAACCCCCAAGCTAAATAAAGGCTATTTCTGTTTTTTCTCTCATATAACCCTGTTCTTCTCCTTCAAAGCCCTTATCACCATCTTAATTATATATTTGTCTCTATTTAATATCTGCCTTAGCCACTGGTCTCTAAGCTGTAGGCATAGGAAACTGTCTTTAGAACACTGCTTGCCACCTAGTAGGTGCTCAATAAGTATATGCTGAATAAATAATGTAGCAAAAAAAAACAAAAAAAAAAACAAAAAACAAAAAACGGAATCAGGCAAGAAACCAAAATACTTGTGCTCATTTTAACTTTTCTACTATAGTGTGGTGCTGAGCAATTATTACAACCTCTCAACCTCAGCCAGGGACCTAACAAACATTTTGAGGTCTTTAATTTACACACAGAAACCCTGGTGGTATAGTGGTTAAGAGCTACAGCTGCTAACCAAAAGGTCAGCAGTTTGAATCCACCAGGCGCTCCCTGGAAACCCTATGTGGCGGTTCTACTCTGTCCTATAGAGTGGGTATGAGTTGGAATCAACTCAGCGGCAATGGGTAATTTATACACGGGATTCCCTGAGTAGCAAAAATGGTTAACAGCTCTACTACTGGATCTCGGCCCAAGATGGTGGCTGTCCCTCTACAGCAAAGACCCAAGAAACCAAGTGAAACAGATTCAGGTGATGATCCTGGAACCCTGAGCATCAAACAGAAGAATAAAGAATTAGATTGAATACCAATTAGAAAGAGAAACTGAACAAAAACAGCAAATGAAGAGCAATATGGAGTGGAGGTGCCCTGTCAGCTGGCCTGGCACAGCATGGCCATCTTGAGACAAAGATGGCTGCGATCCTGGGTGAGGAGCACAAGAAGGCAACTTCACGGAATTCCCAAGAGAAGACAGAGAAACTGTGTAGACATGTGGAGTGAAGCAAGGTGAGCAGGACACAAACTGGATCTAAGGAGGGAAAGTACAGGAAGGAGGGCAAGAGCTCCAGGGATCCTCTAGTCGACATAGCAGTGAGAGAGCCAGAATCCAGAGTTAGGACTACTCACCAGCAGTCGTCCCTAACCATTATGGTGGGTAGCGCACAAAGAGTAAAGATCCATAGACTGTCAGCAGGAGGTTCCTAAACTGACCGGACTCTAGGTAGCTCCCCTACTCCTCGAACTTGGTTGCAGCCAAGTCCCAACAGCTGGGCTGCAGCCAATGGGGAGTGCCCAGGTACCCACACCTAGTGACCAGAGGAGTAGGCTCCCCCTTCTGCCGTCCTCCTGGTGATTAGAGGCACAAAACACCACCACCTCAGCTGCCCGGCCCAACCAGGCACCATAGTATGAGCAACCCCTTTCACTCCCCACCAATTCCCACCACACCTGCCAGACCCCTGCCCACCCGGTGACCAGCAGTGGGCACTCCCATGCTGCTGGTGGCCTGCCATATCACCCTGCCCACCACCCCTCCCACCTGCCACTCCATTCACCTGGCGAGTAACAATAAGCATGCCCGCGCCACCTGTCACTTGCCCTACACCAACTGTCCATCACACCACACCTGCAGCCCTGTCTACCCAGCAATTGGCAGAGTGCTCCCATGCCCCAGTTACCTGCCACACCTCCCTATCCACCACCCCGTCCAACCATCGAGTGGTAGTGAGCTCTCCTGTGCTGCTGGTAGCCAGCCATACCCCCTCCCACCATTCCACCCACCCAGTGTGCAGCAGTGAGTGCTCCCACACCACTAGACTGACAACAGGTGGCAGACTGCACCCGCCCAGTCAGGCTCCAGCCACCTCGCAAGTCTCATGAAGAGTGATGCATGTCTGACCTGCCTGTTGCTGCCCCGCCCACCTGGCCAAAGGTGGTGAGCATGTCCATGCTGCCAGACCAGCAATCAGCGGAGCACACCTGCCCCACCCATTCTGATATATCAAAATGACAAATCAAGTCAAAACAAACAAACATACAATAAATAGATAAATACATAAATAAAATAACACCTTAATGCCTTGGTGACAGCAGACAATATCAAATCATCTGAAAAACCAGGATAAGATAGTGCAAACAAATGAAAAAATAAAGGGAAAGAAAAACTTCCTGAGGAAGAAACAATAACAGAACTACCTGAGAAGGAATTCAAAAGACTTATATTTAGGATCCTCAAAGAGATCAAGCAAAACAGAAAAAAAAACCTAGAAAAATGCAGGAAAACAATACAAGAGTTAAGTAACAGACTCAACAGACAAGTAGAACTATACAAAAACAACAAGAAAAAATTCAGAAGATTAACAATAAAATATCACAGACAACTCAATAGAAGAACACAGAAATAGAATTCAACCAATAGAAGAAAGAATCAGTGAAATGGAGAACAAACCCTTTGATACTAACTTGTTTGAGGGTCAATCAGAAAAAGGAATGAAGAAAATGAAGAAACCTTAAGAGTTATGTGGGACACTGTCAAGAGGAGTAACTTATGCATAAATGAATTCCAGAAGATGAGGGGAGAAAAGTACAAAGAGAATTTCTGAAGATTATATAGTGGCTAAAAACTTCCCAAACATCATGAAAGATAAGAAGGTTAGCATCCAAGAAGCTCAACAAACCCCATACAGGATAAAACTGGTTGCCACAGAGTCGATTCATATCAAAAACAAAAAACAAAAAACATATATGCTGCTGTTAAGTCAATTCTAGCTCACAGCGACCTACAAGACACAGCAGAACTGCCCCAAAGGGTTTCTAAGGGGCATCTGGTGGATTCAAACTGTTGGCCTTTTGGTTAGCAGCCAAATTCTTAACCACTGCACCACCAGGGCTCCTCAATTCATAGACCTCCCAAAAATTCACCAAGACATATCATAATCAAATTTCCCAAAACCAAACCAAAAAAGCATTCTGAAACTAGCTTGTGAAAAATGAAATATCACTTACAAAGGGGCACCACTAAGACTAAGCATTGATTTCTCATCAGAAACCATGCAGGCAAGAAGGCAACAGATGACATATATAAAATCCTGAAGGAAAAGAACTGCCAAGTAAGAATCATATATCCAGCAAAACTGTCTCTCAAAAACGATGGTGATGAAAGGAAGGACAACTCACAATACAGGGGAAGTCAGCACTACTGGACTAAACTAAAAGCTAAGAAGTTTCCTGAACCAACCAAACACTTTGAGGGACAGTGTAGCAGGGGCAGGGGTCTGGGGATCATGGTTTCAGGGAACATCTAGGTCAACTGGCACAATAAAGTTTATTAAGAAAATGTTTTGCATCCCACTTTGGTGAGTGGCATCTGGAATCTTAAAAGCTAGCGAGCGACCATCGAAGAAGCATCAATTGGTCCCAACCCACCTGCAGCAAAGGAGAATGAAGAACACAAAAGACATATTGGAATTATTAGCCCAAGAGACAAAAGGGGCCACATAAACTGGAGACTCCATCAGCCTGAGACCAGAAAAACTAGATGGTGCCTGGCTACCCGCAATGACTGCCCTGACACAGAACACAACAGAGAGTCCTCAATGGAGTAGGAGAAAAGTGGGGTGCAGAACTCAAATTCTAGTAAAAAGACCAGACTTAATGGTCTGAGACTGGAGGAACCCCAGAAGACATGGTCCCCGGACTCTCTGTTAACCCAAAACTAAAACCATTCCCAAAGCCAACTCTTCAGACAAATAATAGACTGGACTATAAGACATAAAATGATACTCGTGAAGAGTATGCTTCTTAGTTCAAGTAGATACACAAGACTAAACAGGCAGCTCCTGTTCGGAGGCAAGATAAGAAGGCAGAAAGGGATAGGAGCTGGTTGAATGGATATGGGAAATCCGGGGTGGAAAGCAGGAATGTGTGGTCACATTACAGGGATAGCAACTAGGGTCACATAACAATGTGTGTATAAATTTTTGTACGAGAAACTGACTTGAGCTGTAAACTTTTACCTAAAACACAATAAAAAATAAAGAAAAAAATAAAAAAAGATGGTAAAACTAAGACAATCCCAGAAAACAAGAAACTAAGGGAATCTGAAAAACCTGATGAGCTTTACAGTAAATATTAAACGGACTCCTTTGGATAGAGAACCAACAAATCCAGACAACAACCTGAGATAAAGACACATGACAATGACACCCAGATACCAACCCAGATAAAGACTTCAAAAAAAGCAAAATAAAGCTAAAAAACTGACTACAGGGAACCAGAGGAGTTAAGCTGTAAACAATGATAACTGCAAAGCAAAAAAGGGGAATAAAAGATGTAGTAATAGAACTTCCCTATGGGGAGGAAGTAAACTTGATCTCAAGATATAACAGACTGTTTTAACTTTAAGAGGACTAAACTTCAGAGTTACCAAAAAGAAATAACTCACCACAATGAAGAAAACCAAAAAGACTCAGTAGACATGCGCGTGCGTGCTCGCACGCGCGCACACACACACACACGCACAAAATGACTGATAGGAAAAGAGAAAAAAACAAGATTGATAGGAAAAGAAAATCCATATACAGAAAGAACTCAGGACATAAAATTAAGAGGAAAAAGAAACCATTAACATCACATAAAAAAAGGATAACAAAATGACGGCAATGAATCTATTCCTAACGTCAATCACGCTGAATGTAAATGGATTAAATGCACCAGTCAAGAGAGGGAGTGGAAAAATGGATAAAAAGTATGACCTATCAATAAGTTGCCTACAAAAGACACACTTCACACAAAGAAATAATCGAATGATGGTAAAAAATTTATCAAGTGAACAGTATCCAAAAGAGAGCAAGAGTAGCAATAATAATGTCAGATAAGACAGACGTTAAGTTCAAATACGTTATAAGAGATAAAGAAGGGCATCATATGATTAAAGAAAGGATCAATCCACCAAGAAGACATAATCATAATTAACATTTATGCATTCAAACACAGAGCTCCAAAACACATAAAACAAACACTAACAAAATTGAAGAGAGAAATAGAAAGTTCTACAAAAGATTACACACTTGGCAGTTCTCAAGCGGAAAGAAATGAAGCAAAATTTCAAGTCTCAAGTTGCAATTTTGAAGGATTTTAAGGGCAAAATATTTAATGATGCAGGAAGCATCAAAAGCAGATGGAAGGAATACACAGAGTCACTGTATCGAAAAGAACTGGTCGATGTTCAACCATTTCAGCAGGAAGCACATGATCAAGAACCAATGGTATTGATGGAAGAAGTCCAAGCTGCAGTGAAGGCATTGGTGAAAAACAAGACTCCAGGAATTGACGGAATACCAACTGAGATGTTTCAACAAAGGGATGCAATGCTGGAAGCACTCACTCATGTATGCCAAGAAATTTGGAAGACAGCTACCTGGCCAACTGACTGGAAGAGATCCAAATTTGTGCCTATTCCAAAGAAAGGTGATGCAACAGAATGCGGAAATTATTGAACAATATTATTAATACTACATGCAAGTAAAATTATGCTGAAGATAATTCAAAAATGGTTGCAGCAGTACACTGACAGGGAACTCCTGGAAATTCAAGCCAGATTCAGAAGAGGATGTCAAACCAGGAATATCATTGCTGATGTCAGAGAGATAGTGGCTGAAAGCAGAGAATACCAGAAAGACGTTTACCGGTGTTTTACTGACTATGCCAAGGCATTTGACTGTGTGGATCATAACAAAATATGGATAACATTGTGAAGAACGGGAATTCCAAAACACTTAATTGTGCTCATGAAGAACCTGTACATTGATCAAGAGGCAGTTGTTTGGACAGAACGAGAGGATACTGTGAGGTTTAAAATTAGAAAAGGTGTGTGTAAGGTTATATACTTTCACTATATTTATTCAATCTGTATGCTGAGCAAATAAGCTGAGAAACAGGATTATATGAAGAAGAAGTGACATTAAGATTGGAGAAAGACTCATTAACAACCTGTGATATGCAGATGACACAACCTTGCTTGCGGAAATTGAAGAGGACTTGAAGCACTTACCGATGAAGATCAAAGTCTACAGCCTTCAGCATGGATTACAACTCAATATAAAGAAGATAATAATCCTCAAAACTGGACCAATAAGCAACAACACAATAAATGGAGAAAAGACTGAAGCTGTCAAACATTTCATTTTACTTGGATCCACAATCAACTCCCACGGAAACAGCAGTCAAGAAATCAAAAGACGCATTGCATGGGGTAAATCTGCTGCAAAGGACCTCTTTAAAGTGTTAAAAAGCAAAGATGTCACCTTGAGGACTAAGGTGCGCCTGACTCAAGCCATAGTATTTTCAATCACCTCATATGCATGAGAAAGCTGGACAATGAATAAAGAAGAACAAAAAAGAACTGATGCATTTGAATTATGGTGTTGGCAAAGAATACTGAATATACTGTGGACTGCCAGAAGAACAAACAAATCTGTCTTGGAAAAAGTACAACCAGAATGCTCCTCAGAAGGGAGGATAGCGAGGGTTTGTCTCATGTACTCTAGGCATACTATTAGGAGGGACCAGTCCCTGGAGAAGGACATCATGCTTCGTAAAGTAGAGGGACAACAAAAAAGAGGAAGACTCTCAATGAGATGGATTGACACAATGACTGCAACAATGGGCTCAAACATAGCAATGACTGTGAGGATTGTACAAGACCAGTCAGTGTTTCACTCTGTTGTACACAGGGTTACTATGACTTGTAACCAACTTGACAGCACCTAACAACATCAACAGAATAATATAGCAGACTAACAAATCGCTTTAGACAATGGACAGAACAAGTAGAAAGAAACTCAACAAAGATACCGAAGATCTAAATAACACAATCGACCAACTTGACTTCACGCACATATTCAAAACACACCAGCCAACAGCACCACAGTACACATTCTTCTCCAGTGCACGTGGATTATTCTCCGGAATACACCATATTCTAGGCCACAAAGCAAGCCTCAATAAATTAAAAAATATCAACATAATAGAAAGCATTTTCTCTGACCATAATGCTATAAAACTAGAAATCAATAACAGAAAGAGCACGGAGAAAAGATTAAATACACGGAAATCCCTTACTTAAAAACTACTGGGTCACAGAAAAAATTAAAAATGAGATTAAAAAATTCTTAGAATCAAATGAGAATGATGATACAACATACCAAAACCTCTGGTACACAGCAAAAGCAGTTCTCAAAGGAAAATTTATAGCAGTAAACGCACACATCGGAAAGAAGAAAGGTTCAAAATCAATACCATAAGCCAACAACTGGAACAAATAGAAAAAGAATGGCAAAAGAAGTCCATAGTCACCAGAAGAAAGGAAATAGTAAAGATTAGAGGAGAAATAAATAGAAAAAAAAAAACAGAATCAACAAAACTACAAGTTGGTTCTTTCAGAGCATCAATAAAATTGACAAACCACTGGCCAAACTGACAAAGAAAAAAATGAGAAGTTGAAAATAACTAAAATAAGAAATGAAATGGCTGACATTACAATAGAACCAATCAATATAAAGATCATAACAAAGTATGATGAAAAATTGTACTCTAACAAATGTGAAAACCTAGAAGAAATGGACAAATATCTAGAAACACACTATCTACCCAAACTAACACAAACACAGGTAGAAAACCTAATAGACCCACAGTAAAAGATGAAATTGAGGATACCATTAAAAAATTCCCAACAAAAAAAAAGCACCAGCCCAGACAGCTTCACTGGAGAGTTCTACCAAACATCCAGAAAAGAGCTGACACCAATTCTACTCAGACAATTCCAGATGTACAAAAGGAAGGAATACTCCCTAATTCATTCCATGAAGTTAGCAGAACCCTGATACCAAAGCCAGGCAAAGATACCACAAAAAAAGAAAATTACAGACCAATATCCCACATGAATATAGATGCAAAAATTCTCAGTAAAATTCTAGCCAACAGAATACAACAGCATATCAAAAAAATAACACAACACAATTAGGTGGGATTCATACCAGGGATGCATGGGTGGTTCAACATTAGAAAATCAATCAATGTAAGTCACTACATAAATAAAACAAAGGAAAAGAATCGTATGATCATCTCAGTTGATGCAGAAAAGGCATCTGATAAAGTCCAACACGCTTTTCTGACAAAAAATAGGAACAGAGGGGAAGTTCCTCGACATAATTAAGGGCATATATACAAAAAAAAAAAGCCAACATTATTCTCAATGGAGAGAGACTGAAAGCATTCCTCTTGAGAACGGGAACAAGACAAAAATGCCAATTATCACCACTCTTATTCAATATTGTACTAGAAATAAAGCAAGAAAGAGAAATAAAGGGCATCCAAATTGGCAAGGAAGAAGTAAAACTATCCCTATTCTCAGATGACATGAGTAAATCTATCCAGCTATGGATAGCTGATTTTCAACAAAGGGTCAAAAACCATTCAATGGGGAAGAGACAGTCTCTTTAACAAATGATGCTGGCAAAACTGGATATCCAGTTGCAGAAAAATGAGTCAGGATCCATACCTCACACCATATATAAAAATAACTCAAAATGGATCAAAGACCTAAATGTTAAACCAAAAACTATAAAGTTTCTGGAAGATAACATAGGGACAAAGCTAGGGGTCTTAATTCATGGCATAAATATACTATCAAACATTAAAAATGCACAAACAACAGAAGAAAAACTAAATAACTGGAATCTCTTAAAAATTAAATACTTATGCTCATCAAAAGACTTTACCAAAAAAGAGAACCTATAGACTGGGAAAAATTTTTTGGCAACAACATATATGACAAGGGTCTAATCTAAAACATATAGAAAACTTAAACACCTCAACAACAAAAAGACAAACAATCCAATCAAAAATTGGGCAAAGGACATGAACACTTTACCAAAGAAGACATTCAGGCAGTTAACAAACACAAGAAGAGATGCTCACAGTCATTACTATTAGAGAGATGCAAATCAAAACTACAATGAGATACCATCTCACCCCTGAAAAAATGGCACTTATCAAAAAAAAAAAAAAAACCAGAAAGCAACAAATACTGTGAGGTTGTGGGGAGATTAGAACTCATACACTGCTTGGGGGATTGTAAAATGGTACAACCACTATGGAAAACAGTATGGCACTTCCTCAAAAAGCTGGAAATAGAAACACTGTATGATCTAGCAATCCCACTCCTAGGTATATATCCAAGAGAAGTAACAGTAGTGACATTAATAGACATATGCACACCAATGTTCACTGAAGCATTATTCACAATAACAAAAAGACGGAAACAACCTGAGTGTCCATCAGTGGATGAACGGATAAACAAAATATGCTACATACACACAATAGAATACTATACATACTATACAATGACAAAGAATAATGATGAGTCTGTGAAAACATCTTACAACATGGAAGAATCTGGAGGACATTGTGCTGAGTGAAATAACTCAATTACAAAAGGACAAATATTATATGATACCATTTTTGTAAAAAGTCAAGAACAGGTTTACAAACAGAAAGTGATGCTCTTTGATGGCTACCATGGGTGGGAGGGGGAAAGACAGAGAATCACTTACTAGATGGCAGACGTGTTAATTCTGGTGAAGGAAAGGCAAAACATAACATGGGGGAAGTTAGTACAACGTGACCAAGGTAAATGAGGACACTGAGAGGTACCCAAGAATAAAGGACAACTACAATAAATGTTATATATAATTCAACAACAGTAATAACCATCAAAAATTTGTGAGTGGTCAAAAAAAAGATCAGATTTACTGGCCTAAAGGAGACTGGAAAGACCTTGAGAGTATGGCCCCCGGACACCGTTTTAGCTCAGTGGTGAAGTTACCTCCGAGGTTCACTGTTCAGCCTGGGAGTGGACAGCCCTGTAAAACCAAATGAGACTGACGAGGTACAGGAGTCCACTGACAAGGGCCAGAGGGCAGAAGGGGACAGGGAAGCTGGTGATAGGGAACACAAGGTTGAGTAAGAATATTGTTGATGTGTTGTGGGATTGTTAACCATTGTCACAGGGCAACATTTGTAGTAGCTGTTAAATGAGAAACTGTTTTGTTCTGTAAGCCTTCATCTTAAGTGAGAATAGCAGCACAATTGGAAGAGCGTAGTCGATGTGACTGAACTCTGTATGTAGAAGTTTTTGAAGCGGTGTATCTTTCGCTATGTGTATTTTCACCAAAAAAAAAAAAAAAAGGTTGAGAATTTAGAGGGTTAATATGTTGTGGGGTTGTTGACCAGTGTCATAGAGCAACATGTGTGCTACTGTTTCATGAGAAACTATTTGTTCTGTAAGCCTTCACCTGAAGTACAATATAAAGAAAAAAAAAAATTTGTGAGTGGTTATACAGGTAGACATGTATGCTACATAGGTGTGGGATGGCATATGGGAGTACATGTATATGCATATATAGGTACAGTTGTGGGCATTTTTATATACATATTTGCATATGCTACATATATATTCACATATATAATAGAGCACACAAGGGGCATAGTTATGGAAACTTCTGAAACATATCCAAACACCTTGTGGGACTGAGATACTGAGTTTGAAGGCTCAGGATCATAGTCTCAGGGCACATCTAGGTCAACTGGCATAATATAGTTCATAAAGATAATATTCTACATCCTAGCTTGGTGAGTAGTGTCTGGGGTCTTAAAAGCTTGTGAGCAGCCATCTAAGATACAACTACTGGTCTCTTCTCATCTGAAGCAAAGGAGAGTTAAGGAAACCAAAGAATCAAGGAAGCAATTAGTCCATGGGACTAATGACCCACATAAACTACAGCCTCCTCTAGCCCTGAGACCAGAAGAACCAGATGGTGCCTGGCTATCACTACCGACAGCTCTGACCAGGGACACGACAGAAGATCCCAGTTAGAATGTGATAAAAATGTAGAACAATACTCGAATTCATAAAAAAAGACCGGACCGAAGGAACCCCCGAGACTATTGCCCTAAGACACCCTTTTAACTTGGAAGTGAAGCCACTCCTGGAGGTCGCCTTTCAGCCAAATAATAGATTGGCCTATACAATAAAGAGTAACACCCATGAGAAAGGTATGCTTTACAACAATCAACCATATGAGACCAAACAGGCAACATCTGCCCAAAATCAAAGATGAGAAAGTAAGGAGGGGCAGGGAAACTGGAGGGATGGAAACAGAGAAGAGACGGTAGAAATGGGGAGAGTGCTGACACATTACAGGGATAGCAATCAATGTCACAAAACAATGTGTGTATGGATTGCTGAATGGGAAACTAATGTGCTTTGTAAACTTTCACCTAAAACACAATAAAATGTTTTTTTTAAAAAGAGCTCTACCACTAGCTGAAAAGTCGGCGCCTTGGGAGACAGGCTTGTCGATTTGCTTCTGAAAGGTCACAAGCCTTGAAAACCCTACGGACCAGTTGTACTCTGCAAACATGGGGTCTCCATGAGTTGGAATCAACTTGATGGCAGTTAGCAACAATTTATACACAGCCTTGGTGCAAGGTACTTTGGTATCTATCATTTATACCATACACTGAACACGTTATTCCACACAGAAACCTTTCCCCTTCCCTTAGCAATCCATCCTCTGTGCACCATTAGTATTACTTTTGGGAGCAGGCCCCAACCTCCATAGTCCCTGCCTTCTCGGTTTTGGCGAGGAAACAAGCAGAGGCAGGTTACTCCTGCAGAATGGTCAAATCATGCTGCAATAGTCACAGGAAACCACTGGCTCAGGTGTGGTTCTGCTACTACAAAAGTAGCATGAATTTTCAAAGATTCCAAGCTACCAGACTTGTCTTCAAACATACACAGTTCCTCAAAGTGTGGGAACCTTGCCAGTTGTTGGAGTGTATGTCTGGAGATGTTATAAGTTGTCTGCTTATTTATCTGATTTCCCAGCTGGACTGTAAGCCTCATGAAATCTAGGTCTCTATGTATCTGGCCCATCTTTAGATCCACATCTTAGACAGTATCTCAAATAAAGGAGGTGTTCAATAAATACTTAATGAATCATCTCCTCAATTCTACTTTCAAGAGGGCATCTGAGCCCCATTAGTAGTTTAAGCATACTAAGCCACAGCAATACAACCTCTTATTTTCAATAAGTCTGTTCCTATGGTGAAGTTAACTGGTATTCTCACTTTTTTTATCCATGTTTTAAAAAAGTAAAAACTAAAAAAAATCAGAAAAGCACATAAACTACTTCTTAGTCTAGTTTGTAGACTTTTTTAAGAGGCTCTAGTATGGTCGTTAAAAGCATACTGTCTGGAGCCAGAATGCCTGGGTCCAAAATGACAGATCTGCCACTTATAAGTGAGGATGGTGAGACTTTGTCTCATGTACTATGGGCATGTTACCAGAAGGGACTAGCCCCTGGAGAAGGACATCATGCTTTGTAAAGTAGAGGCTCAGAAAAGAAGAGGAAGACCCTCAACAAGATGGACTCACACGGTGGCGACAATAATGGGCTCAAACATAGCAATGATTGTGAGGATGATGCAGGACCAGGCAGTGTTTTGTTCTGTTGAACATAGGGTCACTATTAGTTGGAACTGACTTGACAGCACCTAACAACAACAGTCACCTACTGTGTAACCTTGGATAAATTACTTAATCTTTCTCTATCTCCCCATCTGTAAAATGGGGATAACAATAGTACCTACCTCATAAAATTATTGTGAAGAGTTAGTAAGTTAATTCAAGAAAAGAACTTAGAAAAGTACCTGGCACACAACTAACATTTACTGAATATTTACTTTTTCTTTTGCTGATTTTAAAGATATGTTACCAAAAGTTACTATAGGGTTGCTACGAGTCGGAATCGATTCGTTGGCAATGGGTATTTTTGTTTTGTTTTGTACCAAAAGCTGTGTGACAGAAATACTTACAATGACCAAAAAAAAAGAGTAGCTGCTGAGGCTGCTTATGTATACAGCCTCATGGGGTTTGTTTTCATTCCTTGGTTTGGAGGTTTAGAGTCATGGTTTCAGGGCAACATCTCAGATAACTGGCCTAATAATGTGTTTAGTGCTTCTGTTCTACCTCCTAGTTACTTGTGTAGTGCTTGGGGTCTTAAAAGCTTGCAAGTGGCACAACAATGGGTCTCTATTTGCCTGCAGCAACAGAGGAAGAAGGAGAGCCAAGAATAGGAGGAGGATGTGGGGCTAACTGCCTCCATGAACAACTGTCACCTTTGCCCTAAGACCAGAAGAACTGGATGGTGCCCAGGTACCATTACTGAACATTTTGATCAAAGATTCTATAGAAGAATCCTGATCAAAAGGGGAAAAGGCAGAATAGAATTTCAAATTCTCATGGATTCCAGACTTTTCTGAGTCATGGAGGCCGGATAACCCCCTGAAATAACTGCCCTGAGATAATCTTTAAACCTTAAACCAAAAATATCCCCTGAAGTCTTCTTAAAACCAATCAATAGTTTAGCTTAAGTAGTAAAGAATGTCTGCCTTGGGCATGGTGCTTTTTCAAGATCTACCAATATGGGATCAAACTGACAACAGCAACTTGAAAGATTAGATAAGCAACTTAGGGAGCAGTGAATTTATGTTAATGGGGGAGGAACAACTCAGAAACGGAGGGTGAGAATGGATGCACAACTCAAAGAGTGTAATCAGTGTCACTGAATGGTACATGTTGAAACTGTTGAACTGGTGTATGTTTTGCTGTGTATATTCTCAAAAACAACAACAAAAACAGGTGGGAAAAAAAGGATACAGTTACCTTCTGTTTAGTATATATGACAATGGTGACTAAAGACTCTGTTTGGAACCAATCATAGCTGTAAAAATATTAAGAAAAGAATAATTATATTAACAATCATGCTTATTAACATATATTAAATCATTAAATGTTTAAAATTTATAGTGAGAAATATTTCTCTGGGCTAAACTTTTTCTAAATCAACAGTAGTCTTATCATGTTAAGCTCATCATTATATAACTGACAATTATTCCTAAATTTAAAATACCTTATACTTCCGTGTGTTCCAATTTGGATAAAAACAAAAATCCTTGACAAAACACTTTTTATAAAGGTTATACACCTCTTTACTAAAATATTCTTTTATCAGAGCCACAATAGAGCACAACGTATTTTGATAAGGAGCATG
Organism: Trichechus manatus latirostris; assembly: GCF_000243295.1. Taxonomy (NCBI): domain Eukaryota; kingdom Metazoa; phylum Chordata; class Mammalia; order Sirenia; family Trichechidae; genus Trichechus; species Trichechus manatus. The sequence continues at coordinate 1,112,919 of NW_004444090.1, forward strand.
ATGAAACCTACATGCTTATATCCTTCATTCTTCCTTGTCATAAATATATTACGACTGAAGAAATTAACTCATGAAGGTAGTTTAACAGGTCGATAGTAAAACTTAAGGTGTAACTAAGTCTTCTGTTTTGCTACAGCTGTTGATCAAATTGATACTGCTTTTGCACTTCATACCTAACAGGCACCCACAGGCAAATCCTAGAGGTATCCTCAGGCCCTTAACTTAAAATTGCATATGAAATAATTTAACAGATTTAACACAGCAGGATGCTGCAGTCAGAATCATACAGACTAGCAATGGGGAGAAAGGAGGTAAGAGAAAGAACTACATAGAACACATACACCTGTGAGGGCATTTCAAATGTCATTAACAAAAATATACATGTATTGTTTAATTTACTGTTAACTAAGACAATTCGTGTACAATTCATTTTGGAAGATTTCCACTAAAAATCGATAAAACAAACTAGATATGCAAAAAATACAATAGTTATGGTCATATGACGGAATGTAGACAATAAAAATGTTTTAGCAGAATATTTAATGACATAGGAAATTGCTCATAGGATATACTATGATATTAATATTACAAAAATATAATATGGAAATAGGTATTTTATGAACCAAACTGGAAGAAATAAATCAAACGCTGAGAGTACTTATCTAGGGCTGATGAAACTGAAGTTGATTTTATCACTTCCTTTTGTATTTCTCTGCATCTTCCAAGTTTTCTACCATGAATGTATATTTTATAATCAGAAAAAAATATTTTAAAATATTATTTTAAACTGGTGTTTAAAACAGATTGAACGCCAGTTATACTAAAAATTCACATTTATGGAACAGCTCATTCTCCAATAATGCCTGATAAATGAGGTACTGCAGTTCTTCTGTCAAAGAAACATGATTAATAGTAAGCAATTAATCAAACCTAGAACTATTTTATTTTTTTTAAATGTGTGTATTTTGGTGTAGAACTGATTTAGCTTTAAATAAGTAAAAAATGCATACCTTGGGGAACTAGGGCCTTCTTTAGCAAGTATATCTGTTACTTGGCTCTTAGGAAGCATGCCTTTACAAAGAAAAACAAACAAAAACAGCTATGGCTCATCCACACAGCATTTTTCAGTCTTTTTTTTTCCCCCCAGTAAACTTCTTATTAAAATATCACATACATACACAAGAGGACACAAATCATAAATGTACAACTCAATGAATTTTCATAAAGTAAAGCATATACTTGTAGCCAGCACCCACTTCATGCTCCCTTCTAATCATTATCCTTCCCTCAAGGCCAACCACTATACTTACTTTTAAAATAATCAGTTTTTGCCTATTTTTGATCTTTATATAAATGGAATCATAAGATATGTTCTCTTTTGGGCTGACTTTTTTGGTTCAACATTATAAACATTACAGTTCTATGTCAAACAAGAATGATTAATAATAAGAAATACATCAAAACTAGAGCTTTCTGGGAATTAATCCACACCACTGAATGCATCAGTAATTTGTTTCTTTTTATTACTGAGGAGTATTCCGTTGTATGAATATGCCACAATTTATTCACTCTGTTAATAGACATTTGGATTATTTCCAATTTTAGCTATTATTCATAGTGCTATCAAAATATTCTTGTACCTGTACATGTCATGTACATTCTTAAAGAACATATACTCATTTCTGGTGAGCATATAGGGTACATATATATTTAGCTTTAGTCAGTTCTGCTAAACAGTTTTCCAAAGTGGTTGTACCAATTTTTACTTTTTATTAGTAGTGTACGTAAGTTTTAGTTGCTCCACAACCTCACTAACACATAGTATTGTGCCTTTTTTCATTTTAGTCATTCTTGTGTGCATGCATCACCAGAAAAGTTCACTGTTGTAGATTAAATTATACCCAAGTTCACAAGTCCTGGACCCTGTACCTGTGGATGTGATCCTGTTTGGAAAGAGGGTTCTTCTTTTACTGTGTTAATGAGACTACACCAGAGTAGGGTGGGTCCTAATCCTAACCACTTCTGAGTTATAAAAAGAGCAGAATACACACACACACAGGAAAACAGACGCCAAGGAACACCAAAGAACACCGATTAATGCCAGGAACTACTAGAAGCTCCTGGGGCTACCTACAAAGAAGAACCCTCCCCTAGGGCTGATGCCCTGATTTGGACTTAATAGCCTTCAAAACTGTCAGACATGGAAGAATTCTGAAGATTCTGCGCACATTAAATATTTTCCTCTGACAACAGGAGTGAATTGTTTGTATCTATAAGACTCAGTTTGGGGGAAAAAAAAGTACTGCTGATAAAAGATTCTGAAAATTACTGCATCAGTTATAGTAATATAATTGTGAAGAAAAAAAATTAAATGTTTAGTCTCTGGTGAATCTTGAAGTTTTCAGACTAGAAATCACAGTAATTACATAAAGTCAGAGTTAAGAGACACCTTTGAGACAAGCTAGTTTAGAGGTTATCAAGCTTCTTTCTAGACACAGAACGTTCTCTTTAAGGACAAGCTTAAGAGAACAAGCACAAAACATAAAACAAGCATACTTTTCTGAATGAGGCTGACAGTGAGCCCTAAGGCCTTACCATACTTAACTTTCAGATGAACAAAGGAAGCCCCAGAAATGTGACATAATAAGGCTAAGGTTGTGAACTAACCAGCAGCAGACCCTAAAGAAGAATGCTCAACCACAAAACTGCAGCTATAACAAAATGACAGAACTACAATAATTAAAATGTTTTTTTTTTCAAAATTCCAAAAAGCAAGAAAAAAAACCAAACCCAATGCTATCGAGTTGATTCCAACTCATAGTGACCCTGCAGGACAGAGGAGAGCTGCCCCATAGGGTTTCCAAGAAGCAGATGGTAGATTCGAACTGCCAGCCTTCTGGTTAGCAGCTGAGCTCTCAACCACTTTGCCACCAGGGCTCCAAAAGCAAGAAAAGATGTATCTTATTAAATTATTTGAGAAGTGCTGAAAGATATTTCATTAAGGTATTAACGTCATTTCTCTTTTGGTGGATTCTTAGATATATAAATTTTTTTTAAAAAATCACAATTTAAGAATTTCTATTTTTAAAAAAGCTGTCAACAGAATTCATAAATCATTAGTCAATCTTAATTTTGTTTGACTGATTGCCCACCTGTTGCCATTGAGTCAACTCCAACTCATAGTGACCCTACAGGACAGAGCAGAACTGCTCCATAGGGTTTCCAAAGAGCAGCTGGTGGATTCGAACTCCAGACCTTTTAGTTAGCAGCCTAACGTTTAACCACTGAGCCACCACGGCTCCATAGGATTGATTAAGACCAAAAAATTTAGCTGAGTGTCATCACTGTGATCTTATACCAACCACTGTTTCCTCTTCCTCAAATTCAAACTATTAATGAAAACTGCCCTGTCAGTCTCATGAGAGATCAAATGAAACAATTTCCAAACATTCTGGAACACTATGTAATACCATACAAATATGACTCTTATTAAAACAGAAAAGTCATAGGCAATGGAATGTGTCTTGACTTCAACATTCCTCTCCTCTCCTTCTCCTCCCCCCAAAAGGCTTACATAATATCCTTCTGGATAAGTTGACGAAATCTGGGGTAAACATGGGGTGGAGTAAAATAAGTAAAGCAAGGTGGACTGAATGAACATTCTCCCTCCTCTAAGCGCTGATTGATGGGCTGGTGTCAATTTGAAGGGGCAGGTCTCTAGTGGAATAGCTGTCTACTCAAGTCAGAATTTTAAACAGCTGTTTGATGATATAGACGGCAGGAAGATCATATCTGAAAATACAAAGGCTCACTACAAGTTTAAACGAGCCAGATGTGAGATATACGTATGTATATATAAAACAATCTTATAGATCCAGGTCACAAAAGGTTAACTGCTAGCCAGACCACTTGTGGAGTGCTATGTTCAGTTCTTAAAGCCAACTTTACACTGAGATATTAATTAAATGCAGTGGTCCAAAGATGGGCAACAGAAAAGTAAAGGTTCTGGAAGTAATACGTGATGAGAAAAGAAATGCCCAGTCCATCAGTATTAATCTGTAAAGGAAGATTGTTTGTTTAGTACCATAGAAGAATCAGTCATCAGATTAAGCCTCATTTATGTAATCAGGCCTCATTTAATGCAATGTTATACCATCACACAAACAACCTCAGTTGTTATCACGTATGAAATCAATTAGTCTACAGATTATTTTCTCCAATTAAAAAAAGGTCACTCATTTGGCGATCTAGCTTGTTAGTTGAATTTCTATAACTTTCTTTTGCAAACAAAGAAAAAAAAACTATTTCTACCTTACACTAATACAGTTCAATCAGAGCATCCCCATGCATTTCATATGGGTGAGTATTGACCACCACTCTCCAACTTTTTTTTTCTCGGGGTCGGGGGGGAGGTGTCAGTGTCAGTCATAATTCCAAGTCATACTGAATGACTGAGGAAGCCAAAGCTGTTCAGCCCAAAGAAAAGTAGACTACTAGGCTACTCGGCATCTACATTCGAACATTGGAGGTGAGGCCAAGTGCTGACTGAGTTAACTTGTTCAGTGTTATTTCAGAGGGTGGGACTCCTAATCACTTCAAGCTGAGGGCACTTGTTCAGGGATATCATTAGAAGGAACTACAATATGAGTAACTGCTGGAGTAAGAGACCTACAGACCAAACCCAAAACCCGCTGCCGTCTAGTCAATTCTGACTCATAGCGAACCTATAGGACAGAGTAGAACTGCTCCATAGGGTTTCCAAGGCTGTAAATCTTTAAGGAAGCAGACTGCCACATCTTTCTCCCGCAGAGCAGCTGGTAGGTTTGAACCACCAACCTTTCTGTTAGCAGCAGAGTGCTTTAACCACTGTGCCACCAGGGCTCCCAGAGATCTATAAAGTTCAGTCAAACTGTCTAAGTCTGGGTAAGTATATCTATATATCCCAGCCAATTCTATGAAGCAATATTATACATAATCATGTAAGTATGACTCATTTTTTACTATAAATTTATAAGACTTACCATTTAAGACTTTCTTTTCCTCATGGTAGTCTGTACAGTGATTTAGGAAAAAAAAATTCAAATAAGAATACTATAAAGTCAACAGTATAATAGCAAATATTATTCATTTAAAGATAACAGTCCTTCTCTCTTGAAGGGCTTTTTTCTAAAGCCACGGGAGCACAATAAGGCTAATAAACAGACGACCTTTCTTTCAAACAGGTAATTTTAATCTCTGAAGAATGCCAGGCCATTTCTCCAGGTGTTTGTCTCCCATTTCACTGGGCTTTTTTCTCCTTTGGTCATTATTTACTCACTAATATATTGGTTTATTTCTTTAGAGAGAAGATAAAAACCCAAGTTTTGTCCAAGTTATCATACTTTATATTCATCTACATTAACCAGAATTTATTAGATTACACCTAAAAAATGAAACACATATACATTATATATACACAGACCAAAGAAACGTATCTTATTATCTTTCTCTTTCATTGAGATCAGTACTTAAAATGATCATTGCTACTCCAAGTGTAAATGGTCAAAATGCTGAAAATATGTTAAAACTGTCACATCTTAGTGTTACAACCCACAAAAAATGTAACTGCTATTTTCTTCCAGAATGGCAGATGGCTTACAAATCTACAGTGTATCTTGATATTCACATTATGGTCAAAATAAACACTTTAGCAAGTTATCAGAGTTTAAACGAAAGGAAGGCAGAATGACACGATAACCAAATAGCCAATAGTCAAATTGAAAGACATCACTTGTTAAGCTGACATCACATTGTTGTACAGAAAAAAGAAAAACTAAGGTACTTAAATCAAAGTTTTCAAATAATTTTCTGTATTCTGATTTTTAATCAACCAGAGATCCCATAATTACCCCCACCTCAATCACCTATCACAAAATAACCATTCTTTTTGTTTGTTTTTTCCTGTTTTACTAAAATAACTTAATAGCTGAAAGGGATCTTAACAACACACAACAAATTATCATTTAATCCCCTCATGTGAAGACTGAAAATCAGAGAAATCTACAGCTCTTTCAACAGCAAAGCCAAGGTTACATTTCATCTCCTCTGAAACTCAGCGCCATTTTCCATAATACTCCACTAAAACAAACAACAACAAAAAAACTCGTTGCCTTTGAGTTGACTCCGACTCATAGTGACCCTACAGGATGGAGTATGACTGCCCCATAAGGTTTCCAAAGAGCGGCCGGTGGATTCATACTGCCGACCTTTTGGTTAGCAGCTGAGTTCTTAACCACTGCGCCACCAAGGTTCTAATACACCACCGCTAGAGTGAATATTTCCTGAAAGAACACAGGACCTATGAACTATTTAAATTATACTTTAATATGAGCTTTGTTTATCAACTGACTGATAAAATCTAGTCATTACTGTCTGCAAGAGATCACTGATGTCCCTGGTTGGTCACTTACTTTCATGCAGTCAGTTTCATCTGTCTTTGCTAATGCAGCTGTGATCATCTGTTTTACCTCAGAACAAACAGTAAACTCACAGTAACATAATAAGTTATATCTATTTTCAGTATATAACATAGCTGGCAGTTTGATAAATCTCATTTATCATGCAAAACAATCTGTTTTTTATCTAAAAGGCTCCCAGATTTTGAAAAATTGTTCTAGGAAATTTGTTTCTAGAAGAAAAAAAAAGTTATCTCATATGATTACTTCCTGCCTGACATGAATTTATTTGACTCTATCAGAACTTTACGGATTCAGTTAAATCAATATGTTTTTTCCCTGAGTCTTTTTTAAATACAAGAAGTACTAGTAGGAAGACAACTTCCACTTAAGGGAACTGAACTACCTTCAAAAACTCTACTAGTCTACTTTTGTTAACTCTTTCAAACACTGAGTTGTAGAAATAGAAAAGACTATTTCTTACTCTTAAGTATATTTACATCAGAATAATTTTAATCACATGAGATACTTTCCTTCCTGAAGAGAAATCTGATATTCTGTCTTGATAATTAATTCCATCATTTTGTTGGCTTATGGCCAATAGAATTTCTATCTCCTCATAATGTTGGTTAAACTGCATTACTCTGGTACAAGCCTCTGCTTTCCAGAGGTCACAGAGTCATTTAGAAGGCTAGGGCTGTGATCTATGGGGGATTTGCTCTACTCTCCCTTGGCAAGAGGGCTAAGTGAGGAATTTTAATTGTGACCCCAATCTAGTTTACATCTGGAGTCGCAGGAGGATCACCTGGGATAAAGAAAGTAAGAAAAATCCTGTTTAATTAACAATTATGCTAATTCTTTCAACAAATATCTGTTGATTATCATCCTAATAGAGATAATGACACAATATGAAACCATTTGGAAAAAAAGATAGAAAAATAAGAATATATATTTTCAATTTGCTTATACATGCATACAGATAACTTGGAAAGATTCACAATACAGCTAGTAATGTAATTACCTTCATGTGTGCACGGAAGGGAGAAAAGGGTATATGTGAGACAGGTATGACAAGGGGACTTGTCATTCTTGAATCATGTGAATGCATTACGTATTCAAAAACCTAAATAAACTGGATTAAAAAAAAGCAATATTTTTAATACTGTGCAATAAATGCTGTAAAAATGGTATGTAGAAGGTGTTACAGAAGAACAAAGGAGGGGCATCTTTATTTGGAAGGAATTTGAAAGGACTTCATTGAGAAAGTAATATTTTAGCTGTTTTGAAAATGTGTAGGTATTTGTCCCAGCACACGTCTGTCAGTTTTGTCATACTGTGGTGGCTTGAGAGTTGCTATGATGCTGGAAGCTATGCCACCAGTATTTCATGGTAGACAGGTTTCAGCTGAGCTTCCAGACTAAGACTGACTAGGAATAAGGACTTGGTGGTCAACTTCTGAAAAAACTGGTCAGCAAAACCTTACCAACAGCAGTGGAACAATGTCTCATACAATCTGGGAAGACGAGCCCCTCAGTTTGGAAGGAACTCAAATTACGGCTAGGGAAGAGAAGCCTTCTCAAAGTAGAGCTGACCTTAATGGCGTGGATGGAGTCAAGCTTTCGGATCTACATTTGCTGATGTGGCACAACTCAAAATGAGAAGAAACAGCTGCAACCACCATAAATAATCAAAATGTGAAGTGTACAAAGTATGAATCCAGGAAAATTGAAAGTCATCAAAAATGAAATAGAACTCATAAAAATTGATACCCTAGGCATTAGTGAGCTGAAATGGACTACTACCGGCCATTCTGAATCAGACAATCACATGGTCTACTATGTCAGGAAAGATAAACTGAAGAGGGATGACGCTGCATTTATTGTCAAAAAGAACATTTCAGGAACTATCCTGAAGTACAACGTTGTCAGTGATAGGATAATATCCATCTGCTTACAAGGAAGACCAATTAATACGACTATTATTCAAATTTATGCACCAACTACTAATGCTAAAGATGAGGAAATTAAAGATTTTTACCAACATCTGCAGTCCAAAATTGATCAAATATGCAATCGGGATGCACTGATAATTACTGGTGATTGGAAGGCGAAAGCTGGAAACAAAGGATTGGTAGTTGGAGAATAAGGCCTTGGTGACAGAAGCCACGCTGGAGATTGCTGAGAGAATTCTGCAAGATCAATGACTTACTCATTGCAGATACCTTTTTTCAACAACATAAACAGTGACTACACACGTGAACCTCACCAGATGGAATACAGAGGAATCAAACTGACTACATCTGTGGAAAGAGATGATGGAAAAGCTCAATATCATCAGTCAGAACGAGGCCATGGGCCGACTGCGGAACAGACCATCAATTGCTCATATGCAAGTTTCAGCTGAAGCTGAAGAAAATTAAAACAAGTCCACGAAAACCAAAATACAACTTTGAGTATATCCCACCTGAATTTGGAGACCATCTTTAGAATATATCTGATGCAATGAACACTAATGACCAAAGACCAGGCGAGTTGTGGGATGACATCAAGGGCATCACATATGAAGAAAGCAAAAAGTCATTAAAAGACAGGAAAGAAAGAAAAGGTCAAGATGGATGTCAGAAGAGACCCTGAAACTTGCTTGTGAACTTCCAGTAGCTAAGCGAATAGAAGAAATGAAGTAAAAGAACTGAAGAGATGATTCCAAAGTGTGGTTCAAAAAGACTAGTATTAATAACGAAATGTGCAAAGACCTGGAGTTAGAAAATCAAAACAGAAGAACATGCTCGGCATTTCTCAAGCTGAAAGGACTGAAAAAAAATTCGAGCCTTGAGCTGCAATACTGAAAGATTCTATGGGCAAAATATTGAACAACACAGGAAGCATCAAAGGAAGATGGAAGGAATACACACAGTCACTGTACCAAAAAGAATTGGTTGATGTTCAACCATTGCAGGAGGTAGCACATTATCATGAATCAACGGTATTGAAGGAAGAAGTCCAAGCTGCAATGAAGGAATTAGGGAAAAACAAGGCTCCAAGAATTGACAGAATACCAATTGAGATGTTTCAACAAATGATGAAGCGCTGGAGGTGCTCACTCGTGTATGCCAAGAAATTTGGAAGACAGCTACCTGGCCAAGCGCCAGCAAAAGATCCGTATCTGTGCCCATTCCAAACAAACGTGATCAAACAGAGTGTGTAAATTACTGAACAATATATTAGTATCACACGCAAGTAAAATTTTGCTGAAGATCATTCAAAAGTGTTTGCAGCAGTACATCCACAGGGAACTGCCAGAAATTCAAGCTGGATTCAGAAGAGGACATAGAATGAGGGATGTCACTGCTGATGTCTGATGGATCTTGGCTGAAAGCAGAGAACATCAGAAACATATTTACCTGTGTTTTATTGACTATGCAAAGGCATTCGACTGTATGGATCATAACAAATTATGGATAACATTGGGAAGAATGGGAATTCCAGAACATTTAATTGTGCTCATGAGGAACCTGTACATAGATCAAGAGGTAGCTGTTTGGACAGAACAAGGGGATACTCCTTGGTTTAAAGTAAGGAAATGTGTGCGTTAGGTTTGTATCCTTTCACCATACTTATTCAATCTGTATGCTGAGCAAATAATCCAAGAAACTGGACTATATGAAGAAGAATGGGGCATAAGGATTGGAGGAAGACTCATAAACAACCTGCATTATACAGATGACACAACCTTGCTCGCTTAAA
>NW_004444090.1:1123195-1158691 GCF_000243295.1 Trichechus manatus latirostris
CCTTGAAGACTAAGGTGCGCCTGACCCAAGCCATGGTATTTTCAATTGCATCATATACATGTGAAAGCTGGACAATGAATAAACAAGACCGAAGAAGAACTGACGCCTTTGAAATGTGTAGAAGAATCTTGAATATACCATGGATTGTCAAAAGAACAAACAAATCTGTCTTGGAAGAAGTATAACCAGAATGCTTCTTGGAAGCAAGGATGGCGAGACTATGTCTTACATACTTTGGACATGTTGTCACGAGGGATCGGTCCCTGGAGAAGGACATCATGCTTAGTAAAGTACGGGTCAGTGAAAAAGAGGAAGAACCTCAATGAGATGGACTGACACAGTGGCTGCAAGGATGGGCTCAAGCATAACATGGATTTTGAGCATGGCGCAGGACTCGGCAGTGTTTCATTCTGTAGTGCATACGGTTGCTATGAGTCAGAACCAACTGGGAGGCACCTAACAACAACAATAGTAAATTCACTGTCAATTTACTAATCACTGCTTTGTTAGTAAATCTGTCTCCCTCTGACTGTTTCTGGATCTTCTCATTGTCTTTGGTGATCTGCAGTTTCTTATTTATCTTGTTCAGGATTTGCAAAACTTTCTCTTGAGGATTTCTGACTTTTATCTATTTTGGAAAACTCTCAAGCCACCATCCCTTCAGATATTGCCCCTTCCCCAATCTCATTATTACTGCCTCTAGAAACCTAATTACAAGTGTTAGATCATATTACTCTGTCTTCCATGTCTCTTCCATATTTCTTTTATTTTGGTGAAATTCATATAACAAAATTAATCTTGTATATTTTTCTATCTTTTTTGTCTACTGAAATGGGGAACATACAGATACTAGGAACAAAATGTGCCCCATTTTGTTAATTTCTGCTGTTCTATCTTTCAGCTCACTGAACTCTTCTACTGTGTATACTCCATTTGACTATTCAGGCTATGAATTTTTATTTCATCAACTCTAGTTTTCATATCTAGAAATTCTATTTGGTTCTTTTTCAATTCTGCATAATTATTTTTAACAGTCTCCTGTTTTTTTTAACTCATGTTATCAATTGATTCTCATTTCCCTAAACATAAATATTTCAAACATAATTATTTTTATTCTGTATATGAATAACAAAATCCTAAGGGTCTAATTCTGCTGTTATTTGTTTCTGCTGATTTGTTTCCTCATGTGTTCTCTAATTTTTTATTGAATGCTCGTAAGTGTCTATACTTGTGGGAATTTTGAGGACTTTAGGTTGAAACTGTGTTCACCCATTAAATTTTACATATGCATCTGCCCGGTAACCTGGGAAACTAGTAATGAGAGGCCATTTTATTTCTTGGCTTGAGGCTTCTGAGACCACATAGGTGGTATATTTTAATCCCAATTCTTATGTGGGTACAAGTGTGGTTAAATACTCTCAGAGGAAATTTTTCTGTCCTCTTCACTACCATCTCATAAACAAGGCCAAGGCAGACAAGATACCCTAATATCTACCCATTCTTGACAGATTTTTTTTTTCAAGTCTTCCCATTTCACTGACTATATAGCCTTTCAAGAGTCCAAGGCATAAGCAGGGGTGTCAGTTTCAACTCTCTGCTTTGTCTCTTGTAACCTGTGTGAACATTAAGGTCTCCATGTAGCTCTAGCTCTAAGTTCCTAGTATCTATATAAGTGCTTGGGGAAATGAGGGCTTCAGAACTAGCTTATCACTCTGGATTGCTGCTTCCACCTATCTTTTTTTTTTTAATCTGAAGATTTCCTTGTGAAGTAAACTGCTCATTTAAAATGTCTGTCGTATTTGATCAAGCATTTTTTGGACTTATCTGTTTTTCATTTCGAGAGAGGCAAGGAGGGAAAACAGAAAAATCCATTTACTAATTTTACGTCTCCTGTGGTGTAGAAACACTAAGAAGCCTGGTATATTTTCTGAGTCATCCTTAATGTTATTATAGAAGAACACATGACCTTTAGTAACAGATTATGTAAATAAGATAAATAATATTCAAGATGAAGTAAAATTAGTCCTTTTGAAATTTAGCTAAAGCCGTATCTCTGCTGGTACGAATTGATGAATTTAGGGGCCAATTAAGAGGACAAAGGGATAAGTTTATGAACGTAAGCTAGTTTGAAAGAACTTCCAAACACAGAAATTCAAACTCATTTGCTTTTGGTATATACATATTGTTTATTTGTTTTGTAGCAATAGGTAGGAAGGAAAAGAAATAATACTTATTGAGCATCAATTATATTCACTGTGCAAGGAACTTCATTCGTGTTAATTCTTAGCCTTATGAGTCACCATACAGATTAGGAAATTGAGGCTCAAAAACAGAAACCGACCCAAAGATAACAAAAACAGTAAACTGTGGCGTCAAGTTAACCTGTGCTATTTCCATACTGCTAATTTAATTCCCTTGGAATAATGAATTACAAAACCCACTGAACTAAGTAGTAGTAGAATCTGGATGAACAAGCCAATTTATTCCTAATGTGGTTTCAAGGGTTAGCGGTCACTCAAAAGAGACAACTCCCATTCCTTCCATAGTAAAGGGTTAAAGAAAGTATTCCTGCTACTCTTTTTCTATGTCTAAAATTTTCAAAGGGTACTCTTACAAAAGAAGCTTAGGAAAGATAAGGAGAGGACATCCAACACCACCCAAGTTGTAAGGCCCCAGCTCAGAAGGTAAGGGGAAGAAACAGGTTGCAGTTTAAAAGTGGTCTCAAATAAGAACAGAGATTATTTATGTGAGGGTACAAGAAGTGGGAGGGTGCAAGGAGTAGGAGGGTACAAGGCAAAAGGGAGACAGGTTGGGAGGATGAACTTCCCGGTTTAATTTTCAGTTTTTTTTTTTTAATTTTTGAATCACGTGAATGTTCAAAACATTAAATTCTAAAAAACTAGTCTAAAAATCAACACTAACCAAGTGCACTAGCTAATCTTCTTATATAACTTTAAAACTAGATCAATAGAATAAGTGACTAATAAAAAATGAAAAGAGTAAAGTTTTTTCCCTTCCAAAATGAATTTTCTCCTCACACCATGAATTTTCTCTACAAAATAGGTCAAATTTTTAAGGTAAAACCATTATGTATTTGATTCTAAAACAGGACTGAAAATGAAGTAAAACCTTTACAGGGACTAAACTAGGGGACCAGTGAAAATGAGAAAAATACAGCAATTTATTAAAAAAGTGCACGTATGTCACACATCAAAGCCAATTTCAAGGCTGGTTTAGCACCACTTACCTTTAGAAAGAGTAGGTTTAACCGCCATTCTGCCAACCAGGCATTCTTTCAGCATGGATTCATAATTGACCCAACGATGAACCTGATATGCGAAATAAATGACAGAAAAGCAAAATGTATCTAATTCCGTAGGACATTCTAATTTTATTACAGGCAAAACTAAACATTATTAAACTGCTCTGAAAACCAGATTCCAACTCTCACTGACCCCATGTGTGTCAGAGTACTGTGCTTCACAGTGTTTCAATAGTTGATTTTAAGGAAATAGATTGCCAGGTTTTTCTTCTGAGCTACCTCTGGGTAGACTCAAACCTCCAACCTTTTGATTAGCAGCAGAACATTTTCACCATTTGCACCACCCAGGGAGATTCAATTAGACCACAAAGGAGTGACAGAAAGGCAGTATAGATAAACATTGTTTAGAACCGTGTTCTCAAACTGTCATTTGTGGAACTCTAGGGGTGTCCCTGACACCCTTTCAGGTGCCCATGGGGTCTAAAATAGTTTCATAATGATACTAAGGTACTGTTTGCCTTTTTCACTGTTTTTAGTTGCACTGATACAAAAGCACTGGTGGTTAAAACTGCTGGTGTCTTGGCACAAATCAAGGCAGTGGCACACGCCCTGTACTAGTAATCATTGTATTCTTCACCACTATGGACCCAAAGGGGTTAAAAAAAGCCAGTTTCACTTAAGAATATCCTTCATGAAGCAATGAAAATTATTTTCTTAAATCTCAACCCCTAGTACCTGTATTTTTTAATATTGTGTGTGACAAAGTGGGGAATTCTCAAAAACACTTCTGCTATAAAGTATGACAACGGTCCCCCTGAGACATAAACAACTGCTTGCTTTGAGAATTAAGCTAGGGGTGTTTTTCATGAAAGGCTATTTTTACATGAAAGAACGAGTGATAAACTATAGTTATTCAGACTTGGGTATTTGACAGACATAGTCTTGAAAATTAAGAGTGAATCTGTCACTTCAAATAAGACAACTGACAGTACTTGTTGCCATACACTACTGGCAGGAATTAAATTTAAACAAACTTTCTGGAGGACACTTTTTAAAAATACATTAAAAGCCTTAAAAGATACAGCTCTTTCACTCGGTAGTTTAGGGATTTATCTGAGAAAATATCACATATACATACACGAGGATGTAGGTACCAGGATACTCATCATAAAAAAAAAAAAAATCTGTTGTCATCGAGTCGATTCCAACTTATAGTGACCCTATAGGGCAGAGCAGAACTGCCCCATAGGGTTTCCAAGGAGCAGCTGGTGGATTCAAACTGCCGACCTTTTGGTTAGCAGCTGAGCTCTTAACCACTGTGCCACCAGGGCATCATAGCACTATTTATATTAGCAAAATACTAGAATCAACCCAAATGTTCAAGAGAAAAGGACCAGAAAAGGAAAATCACAATATATTATTCAATGGAATACAATAATGAAAAAAATCAGGTCAAAATAATATTATGTGGTATCAGAATCTTCATAGTATGTTCCTGAGTAAATAAATATACACAAAAATAGTAAATATGTAAAAAATACATATGTATATATAACAGGAACTCGTTTACTAATATAAATTGATATTTCGCTTACCACATATTTATGGAGTGTCCATTAATGTGTAAAGCACTATCTTTGGGGCAATGGGATTGGGTATAACTTAAACAGATAAATGAAGGAGTAAGATATTCAAGGAGGCAAAGATAAACAAAGTTTGCCAATCATGAGACTGGTGAAAAATGGCAGGCACTTCAGTTTGCTCAAAGCAAGAAGATGTATGTTCAGAATATCTGCCCTGATACAGCCTTTGCAGGGCTTCAAATGCCAGGCTGAAGAGTTTAAATTTATTCTACTGTCAATGGTGAGCCACTCAGAGTTACAGATCAAGGTGCTAAGATGAACGTACTTTAAGAAAACTAACCTAGCTGCCACGTGTTTTGCAAACTGGTACTGAAGGTAAAGCCATCAGGACAGATTTAAATACTGAGGCTAGAGAAGATGAGGATGACTTGGACCTAAGGCAGTGCGAATGGAGAAAAAGGGTCTAATGTTTGAAGACAGAATCCACACAACTCAGTCCCTGAGTGGATACTGGGGCACCAGTGAGAGAAGGCAAAGACTACTCAGTCATTTCAAGTCCACATTACCAGAAACAGGGAATACGGGGGGAAGGAGGAGGCAAGAGGATTGGCTGATATTATTTGAGGGCCCAGGGAGCTGAAGCTCCAACAGGTTATCAAATTGTCCATCAGGTGTTTGGAAATGCCAGACTGGAGGACAGGAGTGAAGTCTAAACAGGAGACACAGACATGACAATAAAAAGATTACTTAATATTCTTTGTACAACTCAAATACTAGGCATCAAGAAATCCTTAGATATTTAAGAATGCAAGAAGCTTCACTGTAGTTTCTAGAATATAAAGTTGTTTACTTCTGTGGTGAAAGTCATAAATAATTTAAACATCACTGGCCTTATTAAAGCCAAGGGGGAAGCAGCAGTCTGTCAACTAAAGTATTGCTTAAATCTCCAAAGAACTTAACAATATAGCAGTTTTTGTGATTTCCCCAAAACAACGAAATAAAAACTTTCCTAGATAAGATCCTTATAACCTCCTAACATTGAGGAATATAAATAAGACTAGATCTGACTAGAAATTCTTGTGGAACAGTACATTTAGCATCAGGAGGTTATGGGGCAGATAGAAAAGTACCACAAAGAAGTTCTTAGGCAAACTCTCTCAAATTTTTCTATTTGCCTTGAATTGCTAGATAGTAACAAATACCAAATGACAATGGAAACTTGTCTTAAAACAGCAAAAAGAATCTCCCACGGAGAGTGCTATTAAGACCAATGGGCAAACATGGCTCTTTTCCAACTCAGAAAGAATACTAACACATGGGATTTTGCCATGTAAGTGAAGAACATTTAAATATAATACAGATTACATTTCTGGCAACCTGGTCAAAAAATAGATCCTAAAATGGATGACAAGGTAGGAAGAACAGAAATCAGATTATATTTGGTCAGGACACAACTATAAAAATAACCAAATCTGATTCAAGTATCTCAAATGATGAAAGTATATTACTATAATACAGTTAACCATATGTGAGACAAAGGCAAATATCTATTCTTCTAAAGAATATTGTCTCAAAACAATAGTTTAACAAATTGATAGTAATTCGCATATTCTGTATGACATGTAAATAATTAAGAGCTACTGCTTGTTTTTAGTAAAAATTAGAAAAAATGTGACTAACAAATATCTTTTGAGACATCCATGCAGAATCTCTGCTATCACTCGCAGAAAAAAAACATTTTTCTAATTAGTAATCAGTCTCATCTAACTTTCTACATGGCATATGTTCAGAGCAGTAAGGTAGGCTGAGTATATAAAAATCTTCAAATGAGGAAAGACAAAGAGTGAAGAAGCTAAGTGACTTGTTAAAGTGATCCAGTAAGTTACAGATCCTACAGTTCTTTCCTCTAGTCTTCACTGTCTTCCGTAAGTCAATCATTACCATTATCAACATCAGTGAAAACCAAGTAAACACCTGACAGAAGAGGAGGCAGCAAATACTTAAGATTAGACTCCTAGACACAGGGTTAAAACTCTCTCTAAATTTTTAATCAAATAATTCAAAGGCAAGTTAAATGAACAGCTGCTACTTCTTTCTACTATGCAAAATTCTAGTCAATATATCTGAAGTTTATGCAACTATTTTCTTTCTTTCTACAAATGTCACATTGCTAAACCTAAGAGTATTCTCCCATTATAACACTTCCAGCATCTTACCTGATCAAAAAGGTCAGTGCCATCTGATCCTGCTGCTCTCATTAATTCATCTTCTCCACCAGGATGATACTCCATATATGGACTGACATTATAAACAAACCCTATATCAAAGCAAGAAGAAGTAATATCCTAAATCAACGTCTTAAAACTGTAAAAACTATGTAAGTTCCAAAAAATCTTTCCAAATACAATCTATTTAACAATCATTATTATTTTGAAGAATCAAGAACTGTAAAGGTTCTGAGATTTTACCACACTTGCAAGCTAACAAGTTAACCTGCCACAATTTCATTGTTACAGGCAGAAGACATGAGACTGCTAGGTCAAAGACAAGGAACAGTGTATTGCTTACAGCAATAGCAGTAGCTAGAACATCAGCATTTGCATCAGTTCCCTGAACCCCAACTTCCCCAGAGCTATGTGAAGAGGGTCTGGTAATACCAGTACACTGAATGGGCTGCACTGAAGGAGAGGAAGCCTGAGCTCAGGAAACCCAAATATTTTATAATTGGCAGCAAGCAAACCTGTCCTTTGTTCAGAAGGAAGAAACTATCTCTATCATCCAAGATTGGTTGTTATACAAACATCCTTGAAAATACAGTCCAGAAAAATGGCAGTCAGTGCTTCTGCTTGCAAAATGTAAAGAAATGTGAAAGACCCATAGAAAATTGCCTCCCAACACAAAGAAATGATGAAACACTGTGTATATAATTTTTAAAATATACACACACAGCACTCAGCAATAAATTTCCACTCAGTTATCCTCTACTGTTCTAGTAAGAGAATGTGATGGAAAAAAAAAAAAAATTGAGTTCACATGTATCTGTCTGACCATCTCAGCAAAGGCTGAGCAATGATGACTAGACCACTTAGGACTGCTTTGTGAAGAAAACCCAATTATTCTCTGCAGTTACCTAAGGAACATAGATTATTATTTAGATCTTAATAATACTTTTGCCTGCCAAAATATTTTTATTTCATCTATTCATAATTTTAAGTATACTTTATTTTTATCTTTTAAAAATGAGGAATAGGAAATGCCAAATACAACAGAATATCTCAATAGACAACATTCCCAAAGAAGTGAGTTGCTTTTTAATCTTTTACTTGAAAACTAGATAGTAGACAAATCTAGCCCTAAAAAACAGCTCAAGCATACAGTGAGAGTTCTTATACCCAGGACTCTCCGTTTTTCATATAACAACTTCCATGAATTTAGGTAACTTAAAATGTTCATTCTATTTCATAATGTTGGAGGGCAAGAAGACATTGAATGTCAGACCCATGAAGGGTACTGCAATCTCTCTACCAGTTTAACTTTAGAAAATAACCAAGCAGTATGAATTTCATTATAAACTCTCATAAAGGCAGGCACAAATGGAAGTTCACAGAATTTCTCTTATACCAGTATTCCAAACAAGTCTGAAAACACACACACACCCAAAAAAAACAAACAAAAAAACAAAACTGAATCCCCTCCTTTTGCCTACCCACCAAATTTAGAAGGAATTTTAATGCTTCAAAATTCACTGATCACAAATGTCAGAGGTACTGATTAGGATCGGAATTATTCCCGACAGACTTTTTAAGACAGAGGATAGCTTCTAAACAAACAGTCCCAAACTTTCTCTGCCATCAAGCTAGAGTTCTAGCGTTTAAGAACAGAAAATCTACAACACACTACCATACAACCTTCTATGATAGAATTTCTTATGTTCCAAAAAAATAGGCTGAAAGAAAAACACACAACTTGAACAGCTATCCTTGATCAATATTTAAAGCCTGGAACATACCAACTGTGTTCTTTGCTATCCCTTAGTCCTTTAGATTGGACATTATCCTCTCATAATCTTACCCTCCTTTACAATAAGACTAGGACCAGTCTGTGAATCTGAAGAACTTCCCATCCTCACTACACTCACCACAAGTAATTAAGATTGTTGATAGCTCCCCTGTCCAAGATAGGTTAGATCCAACCACACTTGGTGGTGTCAGTAATTTTTGAGTTATAGAATTTAAACCCAACCCCAAAAGGCATCTGGTGCATTTCCTCTGATCTTGAGACTCTTTCTTCCCTCTTTCTCTCCCTCCTATTACCTTCCTTCTCTCTCTTTCAAAAGCATTTCCTAAAATTTGGACCCCTGAACGCAGCAGAAGAAAAATTGAAAGATCTTGACTTTATACTTTTCTTTCATGCTTTATTATATCCCATTGTACTACATATGGCTTTTAGAAAGCTCATCTCACATGTGCAAAGTTCTAGCCTCCTATGAGTTCTTACCCCTAGAACTTTAGAAACTAAATTTGCAATCTTCCGAATTTTGCAGCAATACAATTTTATTAACTTCTTCCTACATCTCCAACTGCTCAGGTATGGCAGATATGAGCACCTGATTGCCCATTAAGTAGAAATAAATAATATTTATGAACAGACCTAATCTCAATTTGATGGTAGTCTATTAATACATTAAGAAGAAAAATGGGCAGGAATAGATTCATGGAGACACCAATCCTGAACCTGAATGGTGTAAAAACTGGGCTGTGACCAAGGTCCTCTTACAGCTTTTAGATCAATTACATGGATGACCTTCAGTGGCAGAGGGGGATTTAGGCTGGGGAGATATATATATATATATATATATGTCACAGTGAAACCTGTGAGAGCCGGAACTTGATGGCACTGCCTTGTTTTTCCAGGTCTCTCAAGTTTTCTGCCTTTGACAGAGCACAGTCTTACCACTTTTTCATTGCTCGTTTTAGTGGAAAACATTTGAGTTTTCCTTCTCTGAGAGGTTCCATCTTTCACAGGTTTTACTATAAACCCACAGCCACTGAGTCGACTCTGCCTCACAGCGACCCTACAGGAGAGAGTGGAACTGCCCCACTGGGTTTCCAAGGCTGTAATCTTAACAGCAGCAGACTGCCACATCTTTCTACCGTGGAGCTACCGGTGGGTTCAAACCACCGACCTTTCGGTTAGCAGCAGAGTGATTAACCAATGCACTATCAGGGCTCCATACACACACAGACACCTACATACATATATATACACACACACACACACACACACACACACACACACACATATGTATCTTTTTTTATGTTGAAAATTTATTTTTGTTTTTTAAACTCTAACTTGGAGTAGGCACAAGAAAAAGACTGAGTACTGTTAGAAAAAGCAACTTACTAAAACTAAAATACAGCATTTGTATGAGGAAGATATACTCACATTTCTAAAGAAATCATTTTTTAAATGCCCTAGCAATATTTAGGGATACACTTTACAGCTAATTCACTCTAGCGGCTGCGGTACAACTGAAAGTACACATTCAGAACAACAGCTACATAGTTTCTTTACAAAATGTACTAGTAGTAGTTGTTCTAATATTTTTCACATTAAATCTTCTCTTTTGTGTTATATGTCTAGAACTCTGGGCTCTCAAATGAGTTTTTAGAAGAAAATTACCCTTTTAAAATTACCACTTAGTATTTTTTATTGCCAGAAACTTATACTGTCAATTCAGTCACAGAATGATAAAAACTTAAGAATGGGGAGAATTCACAAAGCAATTTAAATTTAGCGTGGCCTTTCATCCAGTGCAGGATTCACCTTCACAGTATCGATGGAGAGAGTGTCATCCAGCATCTGCTTCGACATTTCAGTGTCTAGGAGCTTACCATTGTTTTAAAAGCTTAGTTCAAGGATCAATTCCTTTTTTATACCTGAAAACTAAAGTTCCCATTTTACACACACAGATCTTTTTCCATCTTGGCAAACACCATCTATAGTTTTTCATGTATAACTTTTACATTCATTTATAATTTAAACCCCCAACTGCTACTGATAAAGACTTACAATAAAATATTTACCTTTAACTTTGTATAAAACTATAAAATTTTTAAAAATCAATATATGTAGAAGAAAATATACCAGTTGCCTAAGCCAGCTAAACAGTATTATTGTGATTGAGCATTAAATGTAGTCCTGAACTTCCTAGATGCCAAGGCCAAAAGAGACACTAATAATAGCTGACTATCTGATTTAAATTTTTTTTTTTTTTCCCAAAGACTTGTTAGTTCTTTAAAAAGGAGAAACTTTCCCGATAGTGTAAAGAATTATGTCCTTATATAGGGGACACTGATCACATAATAGATAGGATAATTTAACAATGTACAGAAACATTCTTCATGAGTACATTCCCACTTTCCCCACAGGTATGTGCCAAGGGCAAATTAGTAAATCATAAAACAATGATGTACTTGCTGTAAGAAAGCTAACAAGGACCTTGCATGTGGTTTTCTGATATTCTAACTTATAAAAAGATGAACTTAAACTACCAAGACAAATAAATTAATAGTGTGTCCCTTAGAATAGTTTCTTAAAATGCAGATTCTGTTTCAATAGGCCTGGGATGGGACCCAAGATTCTGCATTTCTAACAAGCTCCTACCAATGTGGATCACACTCTTAATTAGCAAGGCAGGAGAACAGGCTATATAGTCTGAATTTTAATCATCTCTGCTGGGCCCCTAAAGTAACTTAGAAGCTTAAACCTTGTGTTTGTGGTATCTCCCATATGATGTTATCTCCATAAGGTGCAGGGTCAACTACCAAGACAATTTTTAGGCCTTTAATAGTAGCTGGATAGCCATAGGTTTGACGTTACTGTCTCTGACTGAAGACCTGAAATTTTACATCTATAATGATAATGCACACATCACATCAAATGGATTTTTATGGTACAGAGATATAAAACTTGCACAAATATTTTTTTTTTACTCAGGGATCAAAACATTAAATAAATCCTTAAATTATGCTGACGGGTTGTTGCACAATGGGAAAAATGAAAACTAAGATTTACTGAAGACTATTATACTACGTAATCTGTTTCTTCATAAATGTGATATCATTAAATCCTAACAATCCTGGAAAATAGTTATTATCAACCCCATTCTTATATATAGGAAAATGGAGGCTCAGGAGTGTCTGTTCAAAGAGCACATAGATTGTTGGCGGTAAAAGTGAAAATTCAGACCCATTCACATGAATGAATACTACCTCACCATAAAACTTAGAAGACTATTTACTGTCAAGGGAAAATGTTTATGGTAATTTTTTAAGGGAAAATAAGGAAAAGATGGGAAGTATTTTCACATTAAACATATTATCAGTGGGCAGAAATGGGTGGGAGATGCCCTAATCCACCTCCACCCTCTCCTGGGGCTGGCAACCAGGGCAGGGAGGAAAACCAGGAGTGGTACAACTGCCGAAATTGCTCTGAATCCTTACAAACAGCAACAGGAAAGGGAGTGCCCACATTTTCCCAGCTTGAGATTCCTATTTCTAAGATTTCCATCTACATAGGGAAATCAGTGTCAGTAGAAACCAGACAAAACATAGTTACTGTCTTAGTTATCTAGTGCTCCTATAACAGAAATATCACAGATGGATGCTTTAACAAACAGAAGTTTATTCTCTCACAGTTTAGGAGGCTAGAAGTCCAAATTCAGGGTGCCAGCTCCAGGGGAAGGCTTTCTCTCTTTGTTGGCTCTGGGGGAAGGTCCGTGTCATCAATCTTCCCCAGGTCTAGGAGCTTCAGGGCAGGAGCCCTGGATCCAAAGGATGCACTGGCTCCCAACTCGTCTTTCGTGGTAGTATGAGGTCCCTCTTCTCTCTGCTCACTTCCCTCTCTTATATCTCAAAAGACACTGAATCAACATACAACCTAATCTTGTAGATTGAGCCCTGCCTCATTAACATAACTGCCTCTAATCCTGCCTCGTTAATATCATAGAGGTACGATTTACAATACACAGAAAAATCACATCAGATGACAAAATGGTGGACAATCACACAATACTGAGAATCATTGCCTACTCAAGTTGATACACATTTTTGGGGGACAGAATTCAATCTATTACCTAAAATTGACTTTGACTAAAGTTAGCAGGAAAAGTAACTCCTCTTATCAGATTCTTGTCACTAATGACATTGAAAGAGTATAAACCATTTTGGTACAGCCGCTGTGAAAAAGTTTGGCAGTTCCACAAAAAGCCGAATGTAGAATTACCATGTTGTGGTTGTTGTTAGGTACCACTGAGTCACTTCCAACTCAGAGCAACCCTACGTATGACAGAAAGAAACACTGCCCGGTCCTGCACTAAGGATTATCCCAGGACCCAGCAATTCCACTCTAAGGTATATACCTAAAAGACCCGAAAGCAGCTATACAAACAGACAAACGTACACCAATGTTCACTGCAGTACTTTTCACAACAGTCAAATGGTGGAAACAAACAAAATGCCCATCAACTCATGAATGGGTAAACAAAATGTGGTATATACATACCGTGGAATGTTACTCAGCCATAAAGAGAAATGAAGTCCTCATACATGATACAACATGGATGAACCTAAAAAACATCATGCTGAGTGAAATAAGTCAGTCACAAAAGAACAAATACTGAATGATCTCACTCATATGAAACAAGCAAATACATAGAAACCAAAAATCAGTGGTTACAATAACCCAATAAAAAATGGGCAAAGGATATGAACAGACACTTCACCAAAGAAGACATTCAGGTGGCTAAAAGATACATGAGGAAATCCTCATGATCATTAGCCATTAGAGAAATGCAAATCAAAACTACAATGAGCTACCATCTCATCCCAACAAGGCTAGCATTAATCCAAAAAACACAAAATAATAAAGGTTGGAGAGGTTGTGGAGAGACTGGAACACTTATACACTGATGGTGGGAATGTAAAATAGTACAACCACTTCGAAAATCAATTTGGTGCTTCTTTAAAAAGCTAGAAATAGAAGGACCATATGATCCAGCATTCCTACTCCTTGGGATATATCCTAGAGAAATAAGAGCCGTCACACAAATGTTCACTGAAGCACTGTTCACAATAGCAAAAAGATGGAAACAACTTAGGTGCCCATCAATGGACGAACAGATAAACAGATCACGGTATATTCATACGATGGAATACTACAAAAAAATAAAGAACAATGAGAAGGCAAAAACGGACAGGAGCTGGTTGAATGGACACAGGAAATTCGGAATGGAAAGGAGGAGTGTGCTGTCACATTATAGGGAGAGCAACTAGAGTCACATAACAATGTGTGTATAAATTTTTGTATGAGAAACTAATCTGAACTGTAAACTTTCACTTAAACCACAAAGAAAAAAAATTAGTGGTTACCAGGAATGAGAGGGAGAGGGAAAGAGGAGATTTTGCTTAGGGTACATTGAGTATATGTTAATGGTGGTGGAATAATGTGAAAAAGGATTAGCGAGAATGGTTGTACAACTTGAAGAATTTCACTGTAGAAAACTATAGTTTTACAACTATCAGCATAATCAATTTTAGAACACTTTCATCATACCAAAAAGAAACCTTGCACCCATTAGCAGTCACTTCCCAGTCTCATTCCCCACCCCCAGCCCTAGACAACCACTAATCCTACTTTCCGTCTCTATTGTGGTTGTTGTTGTGTACCATGGAGTCGATTCCGACTCACAGAGACACTATTAGGGCCGAGTAGAACTGTCCCATAGGGTTTCCAGGCTGTAATCTTTATGCGAGCAGGCAGGTCTTTTCTCCCACGGAGCCAGTGGAAGTTTTGAATCTCCAACCTTTCATTTAGCAGCCAAGTGCTTAACCACTGCACCACCAGGGCTCCTTATACATTTGCCAATTCTAGATATTTCATATAAATGGAATCATACATTATGTGGCATTTTGTGTTTGGCTTTATACCACATTTTGTTTATCCATTCCTCCATTAATGGACATTTGAGTTTTTCCCACCATTTGGTTATTACAAATAATGCTGCTATGAACATGAATGTACAGGTTTTTGTGTGGACATGTTTTCATTTCTCTTGGGTACATAGCTAGGAGTGAAACTGCTGAGACATATGGTAACCTATGTTTAACCTTGTCAGGAACTGCTCGTTCTTTCCGGCAGTATATGAGGGTTATTTAAGATAATACATAGTAGTTTATTATTTTTAAATTAATTTAAAACTTTTCTTTTAAACTCAATTTAAATTTCTAAAAGGTAAATATTAACATAGATATAACTATAACAAACAAAAGATGTTTGGGGTATTCAATAAATTTTAAGAATAAAGGGATTCTGAGACAACTGCTATAAGTAAAAGTAATAATTTTATAATCAGATCAAAAAATAATTTTTCTTTTAAAATTCAAAAACAGATTTAACTCCAAGTCCCCATTCTATATCCATTCAACAAAAATGTAATGCCTATCATGTATTTATCAGGTACTGTTTCACAATACCACAATATTCCGACTTATTTCAACTATTTACCACTGTTTATTTTGTAGACGCTACTTAACAAATGAAGGAAAAAGGTACGTTCACACAGTAAAATCATGGTGTATTTAACTGCATTACAAAGGTCCATCTGTGTAAGTATCGTGGCTACTTTGCCATCTTGTGTTCAGTAAAGAAACTGCATGTTATTTTCATTATCTTACATCCACTGATTTTTATCTAGTTCTATTAATTGCTGAGAGAGGATGTTAAAATATCCAACTGTGACGGTGGACTTTTACTTCATCCTTCAATTTTATTAATGTTCGTTTCATGTATTTTGAAGCTTTGTTATCAGGCATATGCAGTCTTCCCAATGAACGGATCTTTTTATATTTACTGGAAGATAAAGAAAGAAAGAAAAAACAGAGGATGTAAAAGAACGTAATACAAGCAATGATTCAAGGTTACAGAGGAAGCTAGTGACGGCTCACAAGAGCATCAAGGGACTAGCTTTAGAAAAGGAATGTCTTAGAAAGAAGGATGTCTTTGAAACGAGTATGTCTTTCTGATGCAACAAACAGAGAAGAAAGAGTACTACAAAACCTAAATTAAACAGATAACAAGAGAATATTATAAACAACTTTATGCCAACATATTCAACAACTTAGACAAAATAAATTCACTGAAAACACAACTGGTAAAAACTGACACAAGAAGAATAGAAAATTTGAATAGCCCTATATGCCTCTTAAAAATTGAATTTGTAACCAAAATTTCCCCAAAAGAACAACAATGAATCTGCGCAACATCTCACAACATGGATAAATCTGGAGGGTGTTATGCTGAGTGAAATAAGTCAATCACAAAAGGACAAATACTGTATAAGGCCATTACTATAAAAACTCATGAAAAGGTTTGCACACAGAAAGAAACAATCTTTGATGGTTACAATGGAGGGGAGGGGCAGGGAGGGAAAAACACTAAATAGACAATAGATAAGTGGTAACTCTGGTGAAGGGTTAAGGCAGTACACAATACTGGGGAAGTCTGTACAACTTGACCAAGGCAAAGTCATAGAAGTTTCATAGACACACCCAAACTCCCTGAAGGACCGAATTACTGGGCTGAGGGCTGGGGAACCACGGTCTCGGGGACATCTAGCTCAACTGGCATAACATGGTTTATAAAGAAAATGTTCTACACCCTACTTTGCTGAGTAGCGTCTGGGGTCTTAAAAACTTCTGAGTGGCCATCTAAGATACTCTGTTGGTCCCACCCCATCTGGAACAAGAGAGAATGAAGAAAACCAAAGACACAAGGGGAAGACTACTCCAAAGGACTAATGGACCACAACTACCACAGCCTCCATCAGACTGAGTCCAGCACAACTAGATCATGCTCGGCCACCACCACCGACTGCTCTGACAGGGATCACAAAAGAAGGTCCCAGACAGAGATGGAGAAAAATTTGGAACAAAATTCTAACTTACAAAAAACATCAGACTTACTGGTCTAACAGAGACTGGAGAAACCTTGAGAGTATGGCTCCGAGACACCCTTTTAGCTCAGTAATGAAGTCACTCCTGAGGTTCACCTTTCAGCCAAAGATTAGACATGCCCATAGAACAAAATGAGACTAAATGGGCACACGAGCCCAAGGGCAAGGATGAGCAGGCAGGAGGCAACAGGAAAGCTGATAATAGGGAACCCAAGGTTGAGAGGGGGAGAGTGTTGACATGTCGTGGAGTTGGTAACCAATGTCACAAAACAATACGTGTACTAATTGTTTAATGAGAAGCTAGTTTATTCTGTAAACCTTCATCTAAAGTACAATTGAAAAAAAAAAGACTGGACTTACTGGTCTGACAGAGACTGGAGAAACCCTGAGAGTATGGCCCCCGGATTCCCTTTTAACTCAGTACTAAAGTTACTCCTGAGGTTCACCCTTCAGCCAAAGATTACATAGGCCATAAAACAAACAATAATACATGTAGCTCAACCATGTATATGAGACTAAATGGGCACATCAGCTCAGGGCAAGGACAAGAAGGCAGAAGGGGCAGGAAAGCTGGACGAATGGAAATGGGGAACTCAAGGTTGAGAAGGGGAGAGTGCTGACACATCGTGGGGTTGGCAACCAATGTCACAAAACAATTTGTGTATTGTTTAATGAGAAACTAATTTTCTCCATAAACCTTCATCTAAAGTGCAATTAAAAAAAAAATTCCCCACAAAGAAAATTCATGACCTCACAGATAAATTCTAGCAAACATCTAAGATAGGAAAGGGGAACAGTTTTACAAAAGCTCTTCCAGAAAAAAAGAGGAGGGAATACTCCCTGTGGTGGCTTTTTTTTTTTTTTAATGTGTCAACTTGGCTAGGCTACAGTTCCCAGTTATTCAATCAAACACTAATGGAGGTGCTGCTGCAAAGCAAAGCAAACATAAAGTCCCTAATCAGTTGACTATAAGTAAGGAAGACTACCTTGAGTGAGCCTGACATAATCAGTTGGGAGGCCTTAAAAGCAAGGCTAAGGCCTTCCTAGCAGAGAGAAGAAATTCTGCCCGTGGACAACAGATTTAATCTATGCCTACAGGATTCCAACCTGTTCACGATCTTCCCTTCCTGACAGCCTACTCTACAGTCTTCCAAGTAATTAAGCGTAAATCAATCATCATTATTAACACTGGCTACATACTTCCATAAAACATATCATACCACAATAAAAACAAAGTCTGATTTAAGCTATACAGAGGTCTCACAGACAAGTGATGTACACGTTTGCTCAAAGCTTCACGTACTTGTAAATCACCTTTAGTTCCTGAGAGAAAGATAGACAGCAATAAGGGAGAAAACTACAAAAGCATGAATTAATGTTAAATTCAACAAGATTTCTGACAAAGCAGTACCCCCCATTCTCTCAAATTTCCAGATAATTATTCTTATGCATTACAATCATTACATACGTTACAGAAAATGGTGAGACTAAAATAAACAAACTAGGGACTCCATGTATCTGCCCTAGAGATCACTGCAGGCCAATACCCACATTTTACTGTGGAGAGAGCTGAGGTTCAGAGAGTGCCTGCTGCCAGCCAAGTGCTCTTTCCACATCACCACTGTTAGGAATGTGACCAGGTTCAGCACATTTGAAGATGATGCAGAACTGCTGCTACATACTCAAAAAAGAAAGTAGTCCCCAAAATATTATATTTAAAAACCACATCAAATTGTACATTTTCTAAGGTTTCTTGAAGAAATTCATTTTTCTGCCTCAACCTTATCAGCTGAATTTAGACCTGATCTAAAAATGGAGCAACTGTTAGAAAATGAAGAATTCAATATTTAACAAAAGAAAAAAAATGACACCATGCGTCCCTGTAGTACAGCTTTGATTAAAACTTAGGTCGAAACAGATCTCTGACATTCAAAGCTAAAGTCAGCATACATTCCTCCTTGAAGGTGCTATCGGAGATACTTTAAATTAAGACTGCTAAGAAGAAAAAGACAACTACATTTAGTCATGTGCTTTCTTTGATTTCCATCTGGGGACATGTTACAAATTGCCAGTACGCTGTTCATCTCACACTCATCCTACTATCCATTGTCTTTGTCAATATCCTGGTTCAGCTCCTATTACCATCTGTATGTACTACTGTAATGAGTTAAATGCTTTCCTTGTCCCATTTCAATTCACAAATTAATCTCTCCAAGGTATACTCTGCTCACACTGTGCCTACATTCAAATCTCTCCAGTAGTTCACGACGCCACTTAAATTAAGAACACCTTTCCCTCACTCTGGCTTTCAAGATCCTCCACAATCTGACCTAGCCTGCCTTTCCAGTCTTCTTTCTTATAATTCTGCAGCCAGTAGCCTAAGCTCCAGAACATACCTCAAGTTTCTCTGTGTCTGCACCTTTGTTTTGGCCCTTCCCTCCACTTGGATATACTCCCTCATCATTTCCTGTTGACAGCCTGTCCAGTGCTTCAAGGCTGATTTCCACCACAAAAAACAAATCAAAACCAAACCTGTTGCTGTAGAATCAATTCCAACTTACAGCAACCCTATTAAGACAGAGTAGAACTGCCCTATAGGGTTTCCAAGCAGTGGCTGGTGTATTCGAATTGCTGACCTTTTGTTAGCAGTGAAGCTCTTAACCACTGCACCACCAGGCATCCCTGATTTTCCTAGCCCCCGTGTCTGCCTCGCTTCAATCTGGTATCACTTTCTTTGTAGTCCTCCTATGGCACAAAGTCTTCATTCAGCCTTGTTTTGTCTAACAAGCCTTCATTCAGGCTTGTCCAACCTACTAGAGTAGAAGCTCGAAGTGCAGGGCCTAAACTGAATGAGTGTTTCTTGACAAAATCAAAAACCCAAATTCTGTCCAAAAAAAAGACTGTTAGTTTTGCAAAACGCGAAAAAGCTTTATTATTGATAGAGTAGAACAACATTTCCCAACAGAAACTTTTTTAAAAAGCTATGTTTAAATCACGACCTTATCAGAAGAGGTACCATACATTCAGATTATTGAAAGAGATATTTAACTGGGAGAAGTATGTATATTACTTTTCAAACACAGCAACCCAGTCCCCATGAATACATCAAATAAACAATAAAGTACTACTGTATTATAGTGCTTCATTTATCTAATATCACCAGGAAACGAAAAGTTCACATAAGTGAATTTTCTTGAGAAGTGGCTTTCTACTGTAGAAACAGAACTCGACATGCCTGTAGCCTAGGCCAGCTGAGGGACGCTCCCAGGAAACTGACCTCCAGTTTACCCAGTCTAGCAGACAACACTTAGCCAGAGAGGCGAGGTGGCTTTGAGCAATAAAGGACACACTTCTGTCTCTCTTTAGATAGAAAATAGTGGTCATACTTAACCATGTCTGGATGACTCAAGGGCATCACTATGGATGCCCACTGTATAGTTCTATACTCTTCATGATTTTTGCTCCCCTCCAAGATGGCAGGTTATTGGTTAGCATGATGTCTGCTTTTATTATCTACCCTCCTATCACTCTGCTCTCTCCTTCCAATATACCCATTTCTAGTTTGGGGCCTCTAATTTACTGCATGCTGGAAAAATCAGGTAACTACTCTTGCTAAGACATATTCAATAAATAACAATAAAAACTTCTGCAAGTGTGAATGAAGGTTCTTAGGAAAGAATCTTTAATGCAGGGTTTTCTGATTTACTACAGATTCTCAGAAATATTTTTTTTTCCTGACAGAATTTTGTTACAAGGCACTGAGGTGGGAAGTTACTCAATATAAACTGGATGTTACTTAACTACTTTGGCATTAAATTGGCCAATATCTGTTTCCTTTCAAAGAGAATTCAGTATAGGGATGCTAGGAAAAAAAAAATCTCATTTCAGAAGTTCGCTGTTTTCTGAATCACAATGTAAACTATTAAGGAATAAATACTGTCCAAAGTCAGAATTTTATCATTTACTGTCCAGTAAAAGGCACATTTCTGTTTAATTGTGAGCCATATCACCAAATAACATAATCAAGGAATTATACAGCATTATAGTTTGAAAGTGAAACCGATTATTTTTTGAAGTACATAAGAAATACCACCTACCTCTTATGCATATCCAACAATCATCTTTTTTGTTGTGTTTTTTAAGTTCTTCTTCAGTTACATCAATTAACCTTCCTTTCAATCCTGTTAGGTCCTTTCCACTTTTGGTCAGTCGAATCCAATCCATAAGACTTCTACCCGGTTTTAAAGGAACCTAAAAAAGGAAAAGGGAAGAATTCAATTTGGCTTCAATTTCCTGGCTTTCCCTTCTGCCTGTTGCTTGTCTTCAGGCTACTTCAATACTCTTATTCCTGTTAAAAAAAAGATAATAAAACACAAATCTAACAAGTCTACAAATCCTCTTACAGCTTTAGGAGGCTGTCAGACTGTTTTTGCTGTATTAGAATTATAAATAGAACATTACTTAAAATATCTGGGCTATCAGGCAGGACTTAGACTGTCACACAAATTATCATCATAATGTATAATAGGAAGAGTACTGAACCTGGAGGCAGAAAACAAGTTCTGATTCTGGCTCTGCCACTAATTTGCTACAGAACTTTGGAAAGTCCCTTATTTCTTTGGACCAAAATATTTTCACCTTAAAAATCAAAACAGCTTATAAAATAAACAATATATCACCCGTGAGTACTGTGCTCCCTTAAATAATCAACTATAATGGTCAACATTTACCCTAAAGCAAAGATGAGATGGTAAGGAAGGGCAGGGAAGCTAGATTAATGGAAATGGAACAAACAGAATGGAAATAATGAGAATGCTGACAAACTGTGAAAAATGTAACCAATCACAGAACAATTTGTATAAGAATTGTTAAATGGGAACCCAATTTGCTGAGGAAACTTCCACCTAAGATACAATAAAATATTATTTAAATATATATATATTTAAAAAGAAAAAAAAAGCAAAATATTTGATACAAGACAAGGTAAACAACTGGCTAACACTGAGATTCTGGATAGTCAATATAAACAGAATATTAGAAATCAAGAGGCAACAATCTGTTTTCTAAGAACGCACTGAAAAACAAAGATAATCAAATAATGGAAAATAATAAAACTGTAACACTCAGGGCCAGTTAACCAATTGCAATCAAGTCAATTCCAACACAAGGCAACTCCGTGTGTGTCAGAGTAGAACTATATTCCAGAGTTTTCAATGGCTGATTTTTTAAAAAGTTCACCAGGCCTTTCTTCCAAGGTGCCTCCAGGTAGACTCTAACCTTCAACCTTTCAGTTAGCAGCAAAAGAGTTGATTGGCAAACTAAGGCCTGTGCCTATTTCTGGATGGGCCTTGGGCTAAGAATAGTTTTTACATGTGTGGTGGTTAGTGGTAGAGGCAGTAGTGATGATGGACCTCAAAGCCTAAAATATTTATTAGTGTTGAACCCTGCCTAGAGAATTTGATAATGGGATTCTTTTTTAAAAACAAAAACAAAATACATTTTCAAGACTTGTTAGATGAGCGGTATTATTAGTATTTCAACCAGCTAAGACAATGTAGTGGAAATTTTTCAAGATTTCTCTATGGGACAGGACTATTGTCTAAACTTGTATCATTAGTTTCTATAACATAGTACCAACAGAATATGTAATATAAAAGCAGGCATACTCAAGGAAGTATATACAGCTCATTCTCCTGAATTATACCTATTATGGGTGTTCATTTCCCCCAAAATATCCAATAGATCCGTGTGCCTTGCCAATCTGTACTGTCCCATTCTTATCATCATTGAAACTCTTTAGGTCTCTCGGTTCCAATAAATGAAGTAACATGTGAGCAAGCGATCTTTCCCATCCCAAACCAAAATCACTGGTCTCTCTTCATTCTATAATTCACAGGGTAGCTAAAGTGATCTTTTGGAAATGCAAATCTAATCACATGCTCTCCGTCCTTCAGTGGCTCCCCACATTACCATTAAAAAAAAAAAAACCAAACCGGTTGCTGTTGAGTCAGTTCCGACTCATGGCAATTCCATGTGTTACAGAGTAGAACTGCTCCACAGAGTTTTCTTGGCTGTGATCTTTACGGAAACAGATCACCAGGCCTTTCTTCTGCAGCAACCTTTAGGTCAGTAGGTTAGCACAACCATTTGTGCCACCCAGGGACCTCCACATTACCTTATAATGTTTAAATTCCTTAGAGTAGTTTACCAGGCCCTCATAATCTGGTCATAGTTTACCTCGGTAGCTCCATGCTTTAACTTCTACTCCATTTTTAGCCAAATAGGAACTAATTCCTTGACTGCTATCAAGAAGTTGTTCACAAGTGCTGCTTCCTCCCCGCACCCTCCACAGACATTTCCTCCAGAAGCCTTCTCTGACCCCAACTCCCAACTGGTCATAACACCTTGCTATATAGTACTTATGCCATTATAATTGTCCATTTACTAATCTGTGTAGCCTATGACAATGAACTCCTTGAAATCAGAGATCACAATTCCAGCATATGTTAGGTTCTCAATGAATACTGATTTACTACTAGTAGTTGTAGAAATAATAACAGCAATCACACACTGAGTGCACAATCTCTGCCAGGCGATGAGCTAAGGGCTTTACCCAACAATTCCTGAGATTTGAATGAAAGCCTAAGGGCAAGTAACATTTACTGAGCCCTGGTGGTGTAGTAGTTAAGGGATACAGCTGCTAACCAAAAGGCTGGCAGTTTGAATCCACCAGGTGCTCTTTGGAAACCCTATGGGGCAGTTCTACTCTGTCCTATAGGGTCGCTATGAGTCGGAATTGACTTAAGGGCAATGGGTTTAGTTTTTTTTTTTTTTTTTTGGTACCATATACCAAGTCTGTGCTAAGAGAAGCATTATTTCATTTAATCCAATCAACAACCCTATAAGATGCAGACTATTATCCCCATTTTACATCTGAGGAAACCTACACACAAAGAGATTAAGTGGTAGAGCTGGGAAAGGAATCTGAGTGTTTCCGACTTCAAAGTCTATGCTTTTAACAGTTATGCTATACAACCTCCACCCACTTCATTCAATCTTGACTCAGCTTCTGACATATTTAAGATTATCTTGCTTCACAAGGGAGAGACCGAGTTTTCCTCTGATTGCACAATAATCTTATTTTGTTCTCTTTTTGGACCCGAAGACTCACTTTGGCCATATGAACCTTTTATGATTACCCTAAGTTTTCACCTTTTAAATGGACGCTTAGAGCACGTGTGGCAGTTTTAACAGAGAAGGACAGGAACTCTTACATTCTAATTCAGAGATTCTTTCTCTGAAAAAGACTATACTATTCAAGACTATAAATAATCAAGGATTTAGGGACAGGAACAGATTAAACATCTAGGAAAAAGAAGACACATGACTGAATGGCTGGATGATAAAAAGAGCAATAAATAAAATGTCACAAGCAGAGTCACATGACAGCAAGCCTATAGGGTCTAAGGCAACATTTCTTGGCAAGTTATTTTCTAAGAAAAGGAGATAATAAAAGTACTCACTTCATAGGATCGTTGTTAACTTTACAAGTTAATACATGTAAGCACTCAGAACACTTAGTACACAGCCATCAGTAAGCAGTGCACAAATTCCACCTATTATTATAACTGGCGCTAAAGACCTCTGAACAGCTAAAGAAATCTACAGATCCCTCAATCCCATATTCTGATCTAGGGTCAGAACACCAGGTCCAAATTGAGAAAAACAAAAAGTAAGTCGGTGAAAACCACAAATGATGCTTATGCCCAGGAGTCCAGAAATGAAAAAGAAAAAGGAGTGACGTAAGTAGGTGGAAGTCTCATAAAACAAGAAATGTAGATGTGGTTACAGAATAAGTAACTAACAAATAACGAGCAAACAACATTCACATTGCAATGAACACAGGAGGCAATTTTATTACTCAATTTTGCAAATATAAAATGCATTTGTAGTCTACCTGTTACTAACAGTAACAATACTCAACAAAACCTCAAGAGTAGTATATTAGCTTCAAACTCAGCAAGTGCTATCAGTAGAAAGGGAAGTGATGACACAATCACGTATCAGAGGAAGAAAGCATGGCTTGGAGAAGTGTCCGTAAACCTGACGGGAGGTTTGTAGACTTTTGTCCCCGCTTCTCCAATCCTCCCTAGCTCCAGGGCCCCCACCCCTTGGAGGTTTGGTCACCGTCACCACTGCCCAGCCTTTCCTTTCTGCTAGGCGACCCACATCACTCACAACTCCTTTGGAAAGAGGAAAACAAAAGAGCAGAGGGGAGAAGTTGAGGGAAGGACGCCAATACGACATACACAGTGCCGGACCCTATCATATACGTCTCAATTTAATTAGCGAGAAAAGATTTGGAGAAGGAGAAGTAACAAAGCGGAATAAAGGGATGGGTAAGAAGAGGATACCAGGTAAGAGAGAGTGAGATTAGAGTTCGACAACTGGAGATGCAAGAGGATCAGAAGGAGGTCGCCGGCAAGGGAAGAAGGGAGCCAAAGCTGGAGAGGAGGACTGAGATGGGAGAGGGGCAGAAGAGGAGAAAACAGGTTGAGCATTAGCGCGAAACGCTGGCGGGAGGCGAGGGTTGGGTAAGACCGACCGTGTCACCCGCTTACCTTGCTACGCCCCCCCGAGGCGACGCGCTGCTGCGAGCCAGGCGCCGGGAAAGACTGGGAAGGGACGTTTAGCATCTTGAACCCCTGGCCTCGGGCCCTGCCCAGGGTCCGCTGCCAGACAAATTAGCTCGGCTGAAACTCTCCGCGGACAGGACCTCCAGCTCCGGCTCAGCGGCCGGGCAGAGGCCAAGCCCCCGACCCACTTCCGGGGTCGCCCGGGGTGAGGCGCGCCATGACGCAGCACGTCGAGGCTGTGGGGGCGGAGCCAATGGGAAGGGAGGGAGGGGTTAATGGAGGGAGGGAGAGTCGGCTGGATAGACAGACGCATGCTCAGTTGGTCCAGCACCCTGAAACTTCAGCACTGGACGGAGGTGACAGCTATTTCGCGGGAAGATTTAAGGGAGCATTAAGTGAAGCTGTTCCTCAGCCCTGGTGCTGACCGAGTCTGGAATAAATTCCTCTGGAGTATTGTTACTCCAAAACACCAGTCTCTCTCTGTCCATCACGAAGCAGTACTAACACATGACTTGAAACATGGAATGACACTATTAAAGCATTTCTATTTCTCTGAGGACTAAGGTGCGCCTGACCCAAGCCATGGTATTTCCAATCGCCTCATATGCGTGTGAAAGCTGGACAAAGAATAAGGAAGGCCAAAGAATTGACGCCTTGAATGATGGTGCTGGAGAAGAATATTGACTATACCATGGGCTGCCAGAAGAACGAATAAATCTGTCTTGGCAGAAGTACAGCCAGAATGCTCCTTAGAAGCAAGGATGGTGAGACTTCATCTCACGTGCTTCAGACACGTTATCAGGAGGGACCAGTCCCTGGAGAAGGACATCATGCTTGGTAAAGTAGAGAGTCAGCGAAAAAGAGGGAAGCCCCCAAGGAGATGGATTGACACAGTGGCTGCAACAACGGTCTCAAGCATAACAACGATTGTGAGGATGGAGGACCAGTCAGTGTTTCATTTTGTTGCATATTGGGTCGCTATGAGTCAGAACGAACTCGACGGCACCTAACAACATTTCTCTGAAACTCTCTCCTCTAAAGCACCAGGCTGTACAGGAAACAGAACTTTACACCTTTAATAGCTAAGCTGTCAAATGCAAATAGCCACTTCTGTGAGGTAAGCAGAAAATCTCACCTGTAAGCATCCTCCTTAATGACTGATGAATGCGTAAAAGACTTAGTAAAGTCGCCCTCTGATCCATTCAACCACTCACAAGTTCTTCCTCCTCACTTAACTTCCTATCTTCCCTGGAAGATGCAAGGAACTGTGTGCTGATGCAGCTCACCTCCAACCGTGGTGTTGAAAAGAAAATGTCTGAGAGTCAAACAGATTTGGCTTGGACGCAGATCCTGACATAACTGCGCAGCCTTACACAAGTTACTTTAGTATCTCAAAGCCTCATTTTCCCTGTCTAAATAATGGGATTAGGGTTTTGTAAGGATTAAATGAGATGTCATATGTAAACTACATTATATTGTGCCTGGTGAATAATAAAAAATCAGAAACCAAACTCGTTGCTGTCAAGTCGATTCTGACTCATACCAACCCTATAGGGCAGAGTAGAACTGCCTCATAAGGTTTCCAAGGAGCAGCTGGTGGATTCAAACTGCCAACTTTTTGGTTAGTGGCCTGAGCTCTTAACCATTGTGCCACCAGGGCTCCTAGTGGAGTATAGACAGTGGTTTTTCATACTATTCCAACATATTAACTAGAGAAGCACAGATACTGTGCAGGTAAACACCAGTCACTAATGTCCAAGGTCCAGACTGGTGACCTGGTGAATATTCTGCATGTCCCTTGGGGAACATACAGATCCTGACAGTAGAATCTAGTGAAAAGAGAAAGTTTTCAGAAGAAACATAGCTCTAAACAACCCTCTCCACCCTCCCATTACTAACTTCTCCAATTCTGGACACACCGTCATGGTTTGAACTTGCTATTTCTATTTAAATTGTAGAGTACCTGTAAATCAAAGTTATGTTTGTAGTATCTTTTCAAATAGAAGGAAAAATGTGTGGCTATATGTAGCTATTCAAGTAAGAGGCATTTCTTACC
Source organism: Trichechus manatus latirostris (assembly GCF_000243295.1). NCBI lineage: Eukaryota > Metazoa > Chordata > Mammalia > Sirenia > Trichechidae > Trichechus > Trichechus manatus. The sequence goes on from NW_004444090.1 coordinate 1,150,746, forward strand.
TAGGTAACCATCTCTGACTTTCACTTCTACACATTAATATTCTGGACTACTACAGGCACTTTTTTAAATTGGCAATTGAAATGCATGCTGTGAAAAGATTTTATTGCAGCTAAAAGAACTTCATGACCATAGTTTACTATGTTACCTTTACCTTGGAAATTGCTCCTGTTTTCTCTCTCATAAACAATGACGTGTTGTTCAAGTCCGTGTAGGAAAAGTTAATCACTGACAATTTCTTATTTTACTTCCCATGAGACTATTTTTATATGATAATATCAGGAGCAGGGAACCAGAACAAAGAAAGGTGGATGATGTTGGAGAATCCTTCACCCAGGCCAAGGAAATGCCTGGTAAACTCCCTTTTTTACAATGGAGCACTTCTCTTTAGTGACCATTTATATCTGCCAAATTTTTTAGCCCCCTCTTCGACAGAAATGGAAAACTACTATCAAATTACTGCCTTGGCACTCTACTTTTTTAGACTTCATGAAATTCATCCTCAAACAATTCGTTTTATTTCAGGGCAGAGGGGTGGAGTCTTGCAATCTAATGCCAAATGTATTGAACACCATGCTACTTTACTACCGGACGTAAGGGCAGCAGAGGAGTATTTAAAGTGAAAATTACTTGACTCATCATTTGTTAAAAACTTATTTAATAGCCCTAAAATTGACCCCCATTCTCAATGATAGACAATGATTTAAAGCATTTTGACCATCCACTAGCAAACAACAGATAATAATGTGTGACTGGTAGCATGAAGTGATTTTCTTCACTATGTAATAAGATAATATGCACCTGTAACTACAGCATCCAATGGTAATTAGTAGGAAATACCAGACATTACAGGATTCAATCTTGAAAATTAAATATTGCAAATAATACTGCAAAATTATAACTAAAGAAAAATTTGTAATTTGATGAAGAAACCAAAATTATCTTTTGTAAACCCCAAATGTTTACAATAGAATCAAGACAATTTTATAAATGGCACCTATTTTAAATGCCAGCATTGGATTCTAGGATGGGGGGGAAAAAAGGCCAAACTACCATGTAATCATAAAATATTTCATTTTATTAATAATTTATATACAAATAAATTATTTTAAAGGATTATGATACATTTGTACACTAAATTTAAATCCTATAAGCTTTGAATGTCATCCAAAGTAAGTAATCAGATTAATTTTCTGAATCACAGGTCAGCTCCCCAATTTCATCTTCACTATCAGAATCTTCATAAAATGAAATTGTGGCTTGAATTGGAAAATTTTTCAGAAGAGCTTCTGCTTCTTGATATAAATAATCATAACACTTTGATTTTGGCCAAAATAGTCTGAAATAAGCAGACAACATAATATGTTTTATTTTTTCACATTCAGAATTTTTGTATTCATGAAATGATAAAATTTTAAGAGCTCCATATATTCAACAATTGATTTATGCATTTAGATGCAGCCTTAAGGTAGAGAGTTTAAAAATGCTATTATCACAGCTTTCATGGAGTCCATTTGCCAAAGTGTCAATAACTAGTTGATTTTTTCTTTTCATCTTCATCCAAGCTGTAAATTGGATCAAACAAATTCACACTAAACCCTGTGTAAGCATAAGGTTAATGTTTAGCTTACTTCAGGCATTATGGATATATTTATTTTTACCAGATATGGAGGAAAAGTTTGTCTTCCAATTTCCAAATTTCTTTAGGAAAAATAATATGAATCCTACCTCTAGATTAAAAATTCGGACAATAGCCAACTTTATAAAGACAACAAAATATTATGCTCCTTACATACAAAAGGCAAAAATCCCCTAGGACCTTGCTTAAAACTCACAAGTTTAACTCTTAGTTATAGATATAGCCAGCGTAAGTTTAGAAAAGTACAAAATTTTTTTTTATAAGTTTGTCTACTTACTCACTATTGGAGGTGTAGGAAGGCTATCCGAAACCTTGATCCACCTCCCTCCTCTACACCCAAGTAAATTTGAGAAACCCATATTGGAAAAGTCTGAGATAGTAATTTTGGTTTTATACAAATAATTTGTATATAAACACGATTACCTCAGAATTCCAAAAATCTCACAAATATTAATCTTGCCATCTGGGCTTCTCCTATTTTTCAGCCAAGGAAAAGAAAGGAGGATGGATAAGGCTGAATCACCAACTACAGTGCCGTCATTTACTGTAGAATAAATAGCCCCATGTATCCATATGGCCTCTGAGAGCCTCACTCTATTACAGCCCAAGGTAACTGATACTTATTACTGTGGCCCTGAATCCTAAACAAAGGGATGGTACATCATGCACAGTATACTCTATTTTAAAAGGTAGAAAAATGGTCAATGTGCTTATAAGTGTTCCTACCAAAATGGTAAAAAATAGTTTATAATTTAATGCCTAGGTAAATAAACACCAAATTATTTGGTCATTCAATAAATATTTTAGCTATCCCTTGTACTAGACATAATTCATAATTCAAAAACTAATAAATCATGGCCTCTACCCTCAAGATGAAGGTGCCCTGGTGGTGCAATGGTTAAGTGCTTGGCTGCTAAACAAAAGGTCAGCGGTTCAAATCCATCAGCCCCTAGGCAGAAGAAAAGACCTGACAATCTGGTTCATAAAGATTACTGCATAGAAAACCCTATAGGGTAGTTCTACTCAGTCCTATAGAGTCACTATGAGTCAGAATCAACTCAACAGCACACAATACCCTCAAGAAGTTGATAATTGAGTAAAAAAAAATTCTTACACAATACTAGTCAAGATATAAAGTAATAAAAATAAGTTTAACAGTAGTACATATAAATTGCTACAGTGGTTTAGACAAGGAAGGAATTGGTTATATAAAAAGCACGGAGCCTTGGTGGTGTAGTGGTTAAAGCACTCAGCTGCTAATCAAAAGGTGGGCCATTCAACTCCACCAGCCACTCTACAGGAGAAAGATGTAGCAGTCTGCTTCTGTAAAGATTTACAGCCTTGAAAACCCTATGGGGTAGTTCTACTCTGTCCTATAGGGTTACCACTTAACTTCCCAATGTGTAACTGAAATTGTCAAAACCTGAACTGTCAAACTCAAAGAATACTGTTTAATCTTTAGCACACTTTCTTCCCCAGAATTTTTCACTATGGACCCTTTTTTCTTCCACGGGCTCCATACTTTTCCTGAATTCTTCCTTTTGGACTGATTCGTCTCAGTTTTCTTACAGACTTTCTGTGTACACCGATTTGATGCTGGCCTTCCCCGAGGGCTTTGTTGAGAGTGATCATCTCTCCTCTCTACACGATCCAAGATGAGCTGACCCATTGTCATGATTTCCAAAAGTGTTCATTTATCAAAGGCTCCCAAGATGATTTCTAGTTAAGGTCTTGACTCTGGGCCTCTGACCTATGTATGCAGCTGTCTATTGATAAAAGGAAAATCAGACTATCTTGCTCCTCAAATCTGTTCCAAGCTCTCATTTCCAATCAGTACAGTATTCACCTGGTCACCAGCCAGATATTCGGGAGCCATTCTGATCATTTACCTCTTCTTCACCTACCATATCCAATGCATTATAAAGCCCAATCTATTTTGCGATCTAAATATTGCTCAGATTCACTCAGTCCCATTCCTTTTTCCAATGCCTTAGAATGGCCCTTCATAATTTCCTGTCTGAACAATCAGAATAAAACCAAAAAAACCCCCATTGCCGTAGAGTCAGTTCTGACTCATAGCAACCCTACAGGACAGAGGAGAGTTTCCAAGGAGCACCTGGTGGATTCACAGTGCCAACCTTTTTGGTTAGCAGTCATAACACTTAACCACTACGCCACCAGGGTTTCCAATAATCAGAATAGCTTCCCATTTAGTCTTATTCTTGGCAACTAACTAAACCTATATATCACTTCCAGAGTTATTTTTCTGCAACGCAAATCTGATCACTCCACTCTACTGATTAAAATCCTTTGAATAACCCCCAAAACTACCTACAGAATAAAGACCGTGAATTCCCAACATTACATCCAGGATAAGGACAAACCTCTGTACTAAGGTGTACAGGGACAACAAGATCTGGCCTCTAGCTACCCGGCTGCAATGACACTAGCTTCACAAACCCAAATCCCAGCTCCTTGGAGCTCCCAGAAAGAGCTATGCTGTTCCCTGACCCTGCACCTCTTTTTTTTACACTATTTCTTCTAATTTTGCCTCCTCCACACACCTACCACCCACCATCTGGCTACATTCTTCAAGACTCAGTCAGGTAACCATAATCTATGACACATACCTTTCCTGGCCCTTCACCACTCACTCCCTCTGGCCATGTTAGGCACTGCATGCCCTGTACTTACCTGGAAAACAGACTCAACTATTATAGCACTTACCATGCTTCTGTAATTCTTCTTTTCCTGTGTCCTCCACTAGTGCTAGCACATAGTAGGAAATAATACCTATTTATTGGCTACTACGTGCTATTTATAAATGCATTTAACAGCTCTCTGAAGCAGGCAAACTGCAGAATTAGTAGACTTAACACTTGAATAAAAGTTATAAAGAATCTTATAGAAAGGCTAATTTCCTGTGGCTAAACCAAAACGAAACCCGTTGTGGTCCAGTCAGTTCCGACTCACAACGACCTGACAGGACAGACTAGAATTTCCAAGGAGCAGCTGGTGGATCCCAACTGCCTTCCCGTGGCTAGGAACAGTAAATTAACTCTTCATCGTATGTTAACAACTTTTGACCCCTTTCATGATCTTCAGGATTTTGTTACATTTCCACTTTTGTCTTAACGTATCAAGCTTGATTTGCTGCCATACTCCTACTGTGAACTCCATTCTTCCTTCTGGTTTGCAAAAGAATAAGAACATACACACTCTGCGTGGTGTGAAGTCAATTTCATTCGTCCTCTTTAGCACTTAAAAAACAAACAAACAAAAAACCTCTATTTTGCCATTGTTCTACGTTTACTATATCAGTCACTTTCCCTCTTCATAATACATTTTTTAATGGTTTACTGAGAATGCAGTGATTAGTTCTGTTAGGTGGGAGCGTGAACTCCTACACGTTTTTCAATCTGGTGAGTAAACGGACATCCGCGAGTGGGAAAATAAAGTAGTCTTAACCTTGAAAACACATTTTTCTAAGAGAAAAACAGCAGGACCAGCTGCTGAGCTGCGCCGTGCGAAGCCTCTGACTCTTTCCTGGGGCTGGAGGGGTGACGCCCGTCACTCACCTGACTGGGTGTCTGTACTGGGAAAGCTTTCCTGAGGCTTCGGTCATTACAGGGCTATCTGGCACCTGGGGACGAAAGGAGATGAATCGCAGTTACCAACCACCTCCTTCCAGAAAGTGGAAACCTGTGTGACCCAGCGTTGTTCGCCCCCGCAGGGAATGTGACCCCGGGGCTCTCAGCAGCTTCGCTCCCGGCACAATCTGTGTGTCCAAGTTGCTCCGGAGGCCACACCCGCCGTATCAGCACCTGCAGAGCCTCCGGCAGGCAGGATATTAGCGAGGGGCAGGCCAGGTGCTTTTTCCCCCGGGCTCCGCGTCTTTACCCTGGGCAATTATCTGCGCGTCTAGGAGGTGCGGCCCGCTAAGCGCAGCTCACTCACCGCCTCCTTGGCGTGCTGCGGCATCTCCTCCTCTTTCTCACCTCGGGGGTCAACCCACGGTCTCCAGAAGCGTGGGGATCTGCAGGGTAGGGAGCACAAGGCGCGCAGGAGACGTGAGCCCAGGCCCAGGAGAAGCAACCCAAGCCGAGCGCGGGCGCGAGGCGGGGAGAGGGGAAGCTGAGGCGCGCGCGGGAGGAGCGCGCGGGAGGGAAGGGGCAGGGCCGAGCCGAGCAACGGTACCCAGAGTCCGCGCCCCCGCGCTGCGTCTGGCCGCTGGGGGCAGCGGGCAGCCGGCGGCGGCAGCGCGCGCGGTCGCCGGCTCCACTCTCCGAGCTCTCGGCAATGTCCATGAGGTTGGGGGACACTGCGGAAGGCTGCTGCCAGCTCGTGGGCAATCGTAGCCCTTTCCACCAGGCCCGAGACCTGAGTGTTTATATAGCCCTCACGGCCTGATGCATAGTTAGAGGTGCGCCCCCCTCCTCCCCTCTCTCTGCGGCTAGCCGCAAAAACGAAAAGGCTGCGCGTGAAGGCTCATCGGGGTCAGCCTGGGGTGTGAACGCGTGCAGCTACCCAAATGGCCTGGGAAGGGGTTTTGTCGAGCGAGTGTGTTAATCGCTCTTCTACACATGGCTGCAGTGAAAAATAACATTCGCCCGAGCAGCCAATTTCCATGTGAAGAGGCTAGGAGGGGATAAAATTAAGCGATTCTACACGTTTTGTGTATTTCTGCGAAAAGGCCAAGTGGCTGGTAATTGCTTAATTCGTCTGAGTCTCACGGTTTTTTGGCCTTCAGCAAATGCGACAAGCTCTGCATGCTGTGTTCTAAAGGCTGGGATACAGACTAAAGTAAAAAGGAATGTCCTTAACTCCTCTTTCTGAAACAAAAAATAAACTCCTTAAGAAAGGAATGTAGGTTTTTTTTTAATGTATTAACTGCCTAGGTTTATCTATTATTATTTGAAGATAGTAAAAATCATTGGCAACAAGAAGTGAATTATAAAAGATTGAATGCTCCAGGCAAGAGCTGCAGAGACTGGAGCTGAGGGGCATATATATTTGGGCATATAGCTTTATATTCTAGTATTTTTGTTGATTTTCCCCAACATCTTAAAAGTTTTCCCCTAGAATCAATCTTGAGTTTCATCTATACAGCTCTGTTATTATTTGGCATTTGGTCACTTTGGTCATTATGCCTCCACATAGGTAATTTAAAAATTCTTTTTGGGGGGGGTAGTGGTGGTGTGGAATAGTAATAAAAATCTTAAAAAGTTATGATATAAAACAAATTATTCAATCTCACTGTGCCCCTGCTTCTCTTATTTAGCTACCTCTCATTTATCTACAGAGTTCCGCTAAAAACTTGCTAAAGTGTTATACTTCAAAGGAGAGACTGTTAGGATTTTTTTTTTTTTTTAATGTTCTGACTAACGGAACTGAACTTCCCTTACACTTTATAGATACAAACCTCGAATGTGACCAACAGTGTCCTTGTTACTCTTTCAGATGCTACATGGGAAAATAATACTTCTAATCAAGACCTGAAGGAGTCCTGGTTGCACAGTGGTTAAGTGCTCAGCTGCTAACAGAAAGGTGGGTGGTTGGAACCCACCAGTTGGCTTGGGGAGAAAGATGTGACAGTATGCTCTGGTAAAGATTACAGCCTCAGAAACCCTATGGGGCAGTTCTACTCTGTCCTAGATAGTCCCATGAGTTGGAATTGACTTGATTGCAATGGGTTTCTTTGGTTTGGGGAATTAGTACCTATGGCCTGCAGTGATCCACCCCTGCCCCCCCAAGGTAAGACATGACTTGCCCCAGATAGTGAAATCAGTAAGGATAGATGTGTTTCAATGCCCTAGAATTATTGTTATACCAAATAAAATAAAACTTACAGAATGCTTGTTATAGTATTTGATACATAGAAAGCCCTCAACAGACGTAAAAGTATTAAAAAGACATAAGCCCTTAACAGATGTTAAACTATCTGATAAAATGGCTCCTCAGTTCAGTTTCAAAAACATTTTTTGAAGTGTCTGTAATGAGTCAAGCACTGTGCTTTCCAGATTATAACAGTGAATAAAATATTCTCCTTACCGTGTTAAAAGCTTGCAAGCGGCCATCCAAGATGCATCAATTGGTCCCAACCACCTGGAATAAAGGAGAATGAAGAACGCCAAAGACACAAGGAAAGTAGTAGCCCAAGATACAGAAAGGGCCACATAAACCAGAGACTTCTTCAGCCTGAGACCAGAAGAACTAGATGGTGCCTGCTACCAGCAATGACTGCCCTGACAGGGAACACAACACAGAGTCCCTGATGGAGCAGGAGAAAGGTGGGGTGCAGAACTCAAAT
>NW_004444090.1:1158791-1227845 GCF_000243295.1 Trichechus manatus latirostris
ACAGGGATTGGACTGGACTGTGGGACATAAAGTGATACTCATGAGGAGTGTGCCTCTTAGCTCAAGTAGATACAAGAGACTAAACAGGCAGCTTCTGTCCAGAGGTGAGATGGGAAGGTAGAGAGGGTTAGGGGCTGGTTGAATGGACATGGGGAATCAGGGGTAGAAAGGAGGAGTCTGCTGTCACAGTATGGGTAGAGCAATTAGAGTCACATAACAATGTATGTATAAATTTTTGTATTGGAAAAAAAAAGTTCTCCCTACCTGCAAGAAGACTACCATCATGAAAATCCATGATCATTACAATGGCCATATAAACGAAGATTTTTTAAAAGTGACACATTCATAGAAAAAGCACATTCAAGGCATAGAAGTAGCACAGGGAGGGAATTAATAAGTCTGTTTGGGAAAACCAGGAATGGCTTCAAAAAATAGCATAGCCTGTGGGGGGTGGGGGTGTAGGAGTGGGAGGAGAAAGAACACGGCTACTGGAGGCCTGGATATGGCTGCAGCAGAGACGTAGCTGGGGAAATAAAAAGGGGTCAGACTATTTAATAACCTAATATTCTATGCTAAGAGATTTTGACTTTTTTCTGTAAGCACTGGTGAAAGATTTTAAGTAGGAGAGTAGAATGGCCAAAGTTGGAATTTTATAAAAATCACTTTGGTAGCCATATGGAAGATGGATTTAAGGAATACTACTACTGGAGACAAGATCATTTAAAAGGTTATTGCAGTAGTCCAGAAAGAGATAATAAGATGTATACTCAGGATGGAGAAGAAAGGATAGATTTGAGGAATACTTAGGAAATAGAATTTACAGAATTATAAAATATTGGTGGACATGAAAGTAGAGTCTAGGTTTGTTCCTGGGCTTCTAGTCTGGTTAAGTGTGTAGCTGGTGATAGCTCTAACAAAGATAAAGGAGACAGGGAATATAGGAGGAAGGGCAGGTGAGATGCTTTTTGTTTTTTATTTATTAATGGTTGAATTTGGCTTTGGATCTTGAATCAGTCAGGATAAGCCAGGTTATGTGGCAGTAACAAACAACTGTCAAATCTCACAGACTTAGAACAACAGGGATTTCTTTTTCACTCATGCTATATGTCCATTTTGGGTTAGTGGGGGATCTGCTTTACATTATCTTCACTTAGGGATGCAAGCTGATGGAGCTTCTTCCCTCTGGAACGTTTCTAGTTCTCATAACAGGTGAAGGAAATAAAATGATTTCTGTGCCAGCTCTAAAAGGCTTCTGTCCAGAAGTGACATACATTACCTTTGATACATTTCACTGGCTGAAACAAGTCACATGCTATATCTAATTTCAAAGGGCCAGGGAAGTACAGTTCTACCTTATGACCAGAAATAAGAGAAACAGAAACGAACAGCATGTAAGAGTATCATAATCGGTCCTTTTGGCCACTGGATATTCATTTCACCTTTCTTCCTGCAAGTGAAATACAGTTGCTCCCTGGAAAGCAACCTAGAAGAGATCTAATGAATTCTGGAAGGCTTAGTAACACATGGAGCCCTGGCAGTGCAGTGGTTAAGAGCTACAGCTGCTGGACTGCTGACCAAAAGATTGGCAGTTCAAATCCACCAGCCACTCCTTGGAAACTCTATGGGGCAGTTCTACTCTGTCTTACAGCGTCACTACGAGTTGGAATGGACTCGGCGGCACCTTTTTTTATTTTTATTTTTTAACATTTAGATAGAAAAGATATCCAGAGGACAACCAGAGATATGAGGCCTAGATTTCAGTAGAAAGTTTAGGGTTAAAGATTTAAAAGTGAGAGTCAACAGCAACGAAGTGTTAATTAAAATGATGGGGATTGATTAGTTTCCCAGGGAACAGGACAGGGCCCTGGAGATCAACGTTTAATTATAAGGCGAAAGGGTATGCAAAAAAAAAAAAAAAAAAAAAAAAACTCACTGAAAAGGAATGGTGAAGGTGGTGGAAGGTGAATCAGTAAAGCAGGTATCATGGAAACATGGGACAAAAGAACCCAAAAAGGAAGGAGAAATGCAAGGCATTAAGTGCCACCAAGAGGTCAAATAAGATAAGGACAAGTGTTAATTGGCTTTGGCAATTAAAGTGATATAGGATGGCAATGAGTTTTAAGTGACTTTAGAACAATATTATCATTTGAGTTATGGGGACAGAGCAGTTGAGGAGTGGATGGGAAGTGAAGAAATAAGAACAGTAAGTGGAGTTCCCCTTTTGAGAAGAGAAAGGAAAGAGAAGGGGAATACTGGGTCAGTAGAGGGATTTTGTTTTTAGGGTGGAAGAGACTGAAGTATGTTTCTAAGATGAGGAGAGGAGACGAATGAGGAAAGGCCCCTAGAGAGAGGGAGCTGGATGATGGCTCACAGCACCCAAGAAGGAAGGAGGAAATGAGGTTAATAGTCGTGCAGAGGATTCTTATGAGGTTGGAGAATCAATACCAGGAGTCTAGGTCTGGGAACACTCAAGGAACAAGTTTACTCTAGGTGACTAAATCTGGTCTGGGGAAGAAGGGGTGTAATGTGATGATGAAACATAAATCTGAGCGAAAATAAACCATTTTAAAACTGTGAAAGAAGAACGCATTACTAGAAAGAATAAAGGGGGAACTAATTAATAAAAATTCATACTTGATCAAATTTAGGTAAACTGATAAATAGAAGTATAGATTGTTAAAGCTGCAAGACCCTAGATTTCCATTTATACATTTATTCCATTTATGTCTCTGATTTATACAAATGTTGAAACTGATTCCCTGTGTGGCCAAGGTTAAAAAGCTATTTTTATTCTTTAAAGATGGGATCACTTAGCTAAATTATGAAGAGGAATGTCAATTTTAAGCTGTGCTACAAGAAGAAAAAGATCAATACAATTTCCAGGAAAAGTATATTTATTTTTTTAGAGCAGATATACCTCTTAAGCAAAATGTATAAGTATGAGGATGTAAAGTCTTATAAAGTGTGTTTAAAGAAATAGAGACTGATAACATAATCTGGGGTATAATGTATTCATGTTACATTTCAGATTCATCTTAGAATTCGTTTGTATACTGAGTTCTACTAGTATATTTAAAATATGTGCCTTGCATAACGTAGCAATATGCTTTTCATAACACATCAACGAGGTAGACCAATCTACATAATCTGTTAGGACTAAAAAAATCTAAGAAACTTAATTCATTCAATAAATATTGAACTGCTGCCGTGCGCTAGGCACTGTTCTAGCAGCTGGGGATATGGTAGAGAACCAAACAGAGAAAAATCCCCTCCTTCATGGAGCTTGCATTCAACAGACATCTAAACCATCAAGTTTTATATTTTACTATGAAAAAAGATTTTAAATTCACCTTATGCATTGTGCATGTGTAGCCAAAATGTTTGTTTTTTTTTGTTTTTTCACTCTTTGCATCTTTGCGTGATTATAAGATGAGGGAAAGGATGTGTACCCTAAAGAAAGGGTGCTAGGTGATGATTCGTGAGAAGGAAGAAGGGAAGAGTTCAAGGCCACATTAAAAGAAAATGGGCATATGCTTCTATATTACCCTGAAAACAATAACCAATGAAAAGAAAAATTAGAGCTTGAACTAGTTGCCCATTTTGAATGTGATCTGGTGTCGCACTGCTCCTTTCTACGGACAAGATGACTTCAGCTAGGGTATGACTGATTCCTGGCTTAGAGACTGAGGTGAGAGGCAGAGGTGTGAAGGAATGAGGGGGATAGGATGACTCACAGCTGCTATTGCCACCATGTGCCTCCTGAATAACGCCAGTTTTGCTTGCAGCAGGAGCAGGGCTAGTTTCAGTTCTTCCACATTCCCTCTTATCCATGATTTTATTAGTATTATTTAAGAAATACTGTAATATCTGCCTTAATTGATTAGACTGCTCTTAAAAATACTGTACAGACAAAATGAGCTTCTTTTCAGGCAAATTAGTTATTTGTGTCTGAATGTCAACAGAGTCAAATTTATTAACGTTTTATTTTGGTGTTTTATTTCAATTATTTGATTATGTTTTCATGTAAAATACATTAAAAAATTGAATACAAAACTCTACACATAATGTATATGAAGGACCTTTTTGGGGTGATGGACTCATTCTAATATTAGATTGCAGTGATAGTTGTACAGTTCTATAAATTTATTAAATGTCATGAACTTATACTGTTAAAGTGGGTGAATTTATGGTATGCAAAGTATTACTAGATAGAAAACCTTAAATATGACATTAAAGGATTGACTTTTAACTGTACTCAGTCTGGGCTTGAAAAACTAAACACTGCAGTCAGAATCAAGCCTATTTTAAATGTTACTGATTTGAGGGTTTTTAAAAACATGCTTCTTTAGTAGAAAAAGTGATTGTGCTAATTAATGTCTATTATAACATTAGAACTTGTTTAAAGCATACATTGTATTTACATTAGTCTCCGGGCCGTTCCAGGTAGTTTTACTGTAATGCAGTCTCCCAGAGGCTCCAAATGGATGCTCTGATTTGTGGTTCTTTACCCTAAAGAGCAAGTTTTTTAGAAAAGAGTGTATTTGGTCTGTAGTAAGGACAAGGCCTTCAAGCTATCAAGTGCATTACTTACTGTCAGGTTTCTGTCAGTAAAGTCTCCACTATTGCTGATTTGCCAGAACCTAGGACCTCACACTGGGGCCACTGTAAAAGGTACATTTGTATGACTCCAACTTGAGTTTGAACTATGTGTGTGCGTTAAAGTAACTAGGGATTTCATTTTGGATTGTTAGAAGGTTAAACACGTGAATGTGTTCTAAGCTCAATGATAAGCTAGAATACTGTTTTTTGGGTTTTTTTTTTTTTTTTGGTTACAAATAGATTGGAACGTCTATGGTCAACATATTTTATGCCAATCAAATCTTATTTGAGATAATTATTAATTTAATGGAAATCTTTTTTTCAGATATTTGAATAAAGGTAGCAGCTCCAAGCTCAGGCATTTGAAACTCTTCCCAGGTTTAAGATAAAGATAACAGTTGTGGTAAAAACTGACTTAGAACTAAGCAGAGCTAGAGTTTGTTGTTTTAAACCAAGAAGGTGCTCACAGATGGCTCAGAGAGAGATTTAACAAGTCTGTGCTAATCACACTCATACATGGGAATATCTCTATTGAAAACAGCCAGATTTAGTTGTGCTTCTCTTTTCTTACTTGAGTAATAACAACAATAAAGAATAATATTTAATGGCCTAAAATATTCCATACTTCATATTACAGTTACAATTGGATGTGTGTTATTAAAACCACAGTGAGAGTTCATGAGAGACAGTTCAGATTCAAAGTATATTAAAGATATAAATTATCTGTAGAAGTTTAACTTTGGACAAATAAATTAACAAATATCTATTATCACCCACTATGTGCCAGGTACTCTATTAGGCTTTGGGTATACAGTATAGAATAAGATCAACATGTTTTCCAGCTCTCGTAGTGCTTATATTCTAGTTGAGAGACAGAAGATAAACAAGTACATGAAGGAGATAATTACAGATTTGCAAGACTGCTAGAGACTGAATTAGAAGAGTGATTTAATAAAAAGAATTGGAGGAGGCCTCTTTTTAACAGGGTTGTCAGGGAAGTCCTCTCTGAATAGGTGAAATTTGAGCTGAGATCTGAAGGGCAAATGACAGCGGACCATTTCCTAAATGATCTATATGTTATTTCTGCATATAGACCAAACCATACAAAACCATAACCAAAAAGATCTACCTGCCTTGGCTGGCTCATACTATTTATTAGTATGAGGCCAGACAGCTGGCGTGTGGGTTGTTCCAGAGAAAGAAGGCCATATTGCCTTATTGGATACTATTTTTCTGTATTTGTTTCTGACTTTTACTAATGACTTAGAGAATTACTTGGATATAGAATAAAAATTCATATTCTTTAATATGTAAATGACTCCCAATCTAATGGGAGGATCACTTAGTTGAAACCATTAAGTTTAAAAGCTGTTGGATATAGCATTTTTATTTTTAACAACTTTTAATATTGTATAATTTCAAACTTATGGAAAGATTGCAAGAACTGCTATGTACCTTTTAACCCAGATTTGGCAATTGTTAAACATTTTGTCCCATTCACTTTATTGTTCCATTTCTGTCTATATATACATATTTTTTTGATCTATTTGATAGTAAGTTGCAGACATTATGCCTCTTTACTCCTAAATACTCTAATTTGTATATCCTAAAATCAAGGACAATCTCTTTCATGACTACAACACAATTAACAAAATCAGGAAATTCAGCATTGATATAATACTACTGTAATCGTTACGATTGTCTGTCAACTTGGCTGGGCCATGATTCTCAGTTGTTTGGCGGTTGTATAATGATGTGATCACCTCCATGATGAGATTTGATATAATGTGATCACCTCCATGATGGGATCTGCTGTGAGTAGATAATCAGTTGAAGGGGAGTTTCATTGGGGGTGTGGCCTGTGTCCAAAATAGGTGGACTTTCTGGCAGGGCTCATGGGCTTTTGCTTGCTCTGAATCCTCTGGTTCTTGGGGCTTGAGCTAGCAGCTTACCTGCTGTCTTGCCTGCTGATCTTGGGATTCAGCGATCTTTGAAGCCTATGAGCCTGAGCCCTGCTCTCTGACCTGCTGATCTTGGGCTTGCCAGCCTCTGTGGCTACATGAATTGGGAGAAGCCTCCAGCCTAATGCATGGACTTGGGGTGTTCCAGCCTCTACAACAACATGAGCCATTTCCTTGATACAAATCTCTCTCTGTATATATATGTATATATATACATATATATATATATACGCTGTACTGGTTTTGCTTCTCTATAGAACCCAGCCTAAAACAACTATTATCTAATCTACACTCAATATTCAAATGCCACCAATTGTCCCAATAATGACTTTTATGCCTTTTTTCTTTTCCTGGTCCAGGATCCAATCCAAGATCATGCGTTGAATTTAGTTTGCATGTCTCTTTAAGTCTCCTTTAATCTATAACATTTTTTTAGTCTTTCTTTGACTTTACATTTACCTTAGCACTTTTTAAGAAAAAAAGTTTTGTAGAATGTTGCACAATTTGAATGTATCTGATGTTTCCTCATGACTAATTCAGGTTATGCAAATTGGGATGAATAACTTACAGTGATGTTGTATCTTTCCCAATGCATCCCAGCAGGTTGCACATGTGACTTTGTCCCATTACTGGTGATATTAACCTTAACCACTTGCTTAAGGTACTGTCTGCCAAGTTTCTCCACTGTGAACTTATTTTCTCTTCGTAACTAATATGTAGCTGTGGATAGACAGCTTGAGACTATCTAAATGTCCTGTTTCTCATCAAACTTTCACTGACTAGTTTTGGCATTCATTAATGGTTCTTGCCTAAATCAATTATGATGAAGATGGTTGCAAAATGATAACTTCCCAGTCCCATCCTTCCTTCTACATTTATTATTTGGTATTCTAGGCCATAGTATTTTGATAAAAAATCTAGAGATTCTATCATTCAGAATTCTGTTTGATATTTAAGCCTGTGATTATGGGAAAGAATAAAGCAATCTATGGTATTTGTAAACAAAGTTCTTGAAATTCTGTCTTTAAGCACAATATTATTTTGGTGGGTGTTTTTTTTTTTATGAAAAACTGAGATAAGCCCTAGGCAGATTAGAACTATCAAACATTTGGAAGCATTTAAAATTTTTATTTTAGACAAGGAAACTGAGGCACAGGTAAGTTAAGACACTTGTGCAATGTTACTTAGCTGGTAACTGGCAGAGCTAAAATTTGAACCCAAGCAATTCCATTCCAGGGACTGTGCTCTTTAACCACTGTCGTATACATAATCAATGGCCGGAGCTGGGCACTGGAAGTACTGAATAGAATGCTCAGTATCAAGGGTTTGAACCAGTTTGAACCATTTCAGTCATAGTCCACAAAGCAAAACCGGCATAGACCCAAATTTTAAAAAATTGGGTGATCTGGAACCATAACCAGAATGGGAAAAATTACGGGTTGAAGCCCTGGAATGGAAGACGCAGAAGAGGCATAGTGAGCCCTTTCAGGAGCCTGATGCATGAGATTGGATTATTGCCGGGACTGAGGAGAACGACACACATTCAAAGTAGGGCTGTCAGGCCACCATCTTTGAACAGGGCATCTCTGTTTCTGACTCTGTGCAAAATCTGAAGGGAAAGTATTTGGTTGCTGTGAAATGTGTATGCTTCCCTTGTTTTCTAAAAGGGAGATTAAGTTTCTAGTAGGGCTTCGATCCATAATTTTTCCCATTCTGGTTATGGTTCTGATTTACCCAGATTTTAAAAATTCCAGTCTGTTCTGGTGTTGCTTCCTTGGCCATGACTGAACTGTGAAGAACCAGTTCGAAGCCCTGCTTAGTATCGGGGTGGCTGATCTACAGAGAACCGGGCTCCTTTTCCAGGCTCTGTTCGTGGTCATGGATTCATTCAGTTCCTAGAGCAGAGGATTATCAAGACAAGGCATGCCTTGGACCTAAGAGACTCTGAAGTTGTCTTTGTAAGTGCTAGCTAAGAAAAGTTGTATAGACACCAAGATATTGGAAATTTGGGAACTGATAGATCAATTGATTATTTACAGTTTATCTAAAGTTTTTAGAGCATAAGATGCCTCTTTATAATAGGCGTATTTGATAACCCTGCCATTTCAGTACAGCTGTACCTGTTGTCCTCAAATCCAGAGCTTGTCAGGATTGACTTCTGAAGTCTTTAGCTGGGGTAGGGGAGGAGTATTTCCTGGTGTATGTGCTGGTGAAGGGTGTCTTGTCTTGGGGGGGGGGGTGTCAAAACCAAAAAAAACCTCATTGCTGTCCAGTTGATTCTGACTTACCGCGACTCTATAGGACAAAGTAGAATGCCCCATAGGGTTTCCAAGGAATGGCTGGTGGATTTCAACTGCCAACCTTTTGGTTAGCAGCCAAATTCTTAACCACTATGCCACCAGGGCCTGACTCCTGCAAATACAGACTTTCAACTAATTCTCTTGCTTTCAGTACTTCCCCATATCCCTATCTTTTAAGGTACCTGGTACTCTAATTCTTGAGCCTGTTTGGGGGTTCTGCAGCATGAATCAGCTTGTTTCTGGTTGTTGCCTTCTCCCACTGCTGGTTTAGGTGTCAGCTTTCTTCAGACTGATGAGAGAGTTACTAGTCCTCCATTTACTCCTGTTCTCTTTGTCCTTGAGCATATATTTATTTGTTCCTTTATCATCATTTAAGTATGGATTTAGGAAGAAATTGAGATAAATGAGTGTGTTTTATCCACACTTCCAGATACCTCCTTAATTATATCATTAATGTTAAGTTGAACTGAAGCAGAATCAAGAACAATTGTTGCCCCATCTGTTAGTATAAAATCAGAAATGTATACTTTTATTCAACAGGACTATTACTGATAAGTTGCTACTGTGGATTAAATTGTGTACCCCCAAAATGTGTGTCAACTTGGCTAGTCTACGATTCCCAGTATTGTGTGATTGTCCACCATTTTGCCATCTGATGTGGTTTTCCTGTGTGTTGTAAATCCTACCTCTATGATGTTAATGAGGTGGGATTAGCGGCAGTTATGTTAATGAGGTAGGACTCAATCCACAAAATGAGGTTGTGTCTTAAGTCAATCTTTTTTGAGATATAAAAGAGAGAAGTGAGCAGAGAGACATGGGAACCTCATACCACCAAGAAACAAGAGCCAGGAGAATAGTGCGTCCTTTGGACCCAGGGTCCCTGCACTGAGAAGCTCCTCTACCAGGGAAGATTGATGACAAGGACTTTCCCCCAGAGCCAACAGAGAAAGAAAGCCTTCCCCTGGAGCTGGCACCCTGAATTTGGACTTCTAACCTCCTAGACTATGAGAGAATAAATTTCTCTTTGTTAAAGCCATCCACTTGTGGTATTTCTGTTATAGCAGCACTAGATAACTAAGACAGTTGCTGAGGCAGAAATTGGAGGGATTTTTTTTCTTGATCAATGTAAATTCCAGCAAGATTATGCCAAAGCTTGTTTCTACAGACAATTTAATTCTGCTTACAAATTGTGCTGTAAATATGTTGAATCCATTAGTTTGTTACACAAAGTAGTGGAGAGACACATGATGATTTAAAACATGATTGTTTAGGGAGGATGATGGTATTACTTCTCCACCCCTGCCTTACTCCCCATCTTGCCTTCTGTCTTGTTCAGTAATTATTTTATCTGTCAGACTTTGGCTAACATAAGGAAAAGGGAATTTATTAGAAGGATTTCAATGGCTTATACACTCAAAAGAGGCTGCAATTCAAGCTAGGTAATGGCAAGAACAGGGAAGCTCAGGGAGGCTGATGTAAGAAGCAGGGAATATGACTGTTACCCAGAAGGGGCAGCCTGGTCAGGATGTTGCTGTTGAGACAGCCACTGTATAAGATGGATCCATAACTACCCTCATTATTGCTATATTCTCTCAAGATTCAAGATTTAGGGATGTCCTCTGTCTGAGCCACTACATGAGTCAGTTATCAACTTCTTCACTACTGTGGGAGACTGGGACTTGATCCTGCCAGGACCTTCTGAGGCATGCATAGCCTGCCTCTCAGAATCATCCACTCACCAATGAGGTGAGCTTAGGTCAGGCAGGGGACAGATCTGTACCTGAAGCTTCCAGCTCCTGGGAGATGGGAGATAAAAGCCAGGAATTCCTACACTCCAGAATTCTCCATTGTATTAGTTCCCTAGGCTGCTGTATCAAAGTACCACAAACAAGGTGGCTTATAAGATCAGAAAGTTATTCTCTCACAGATACGTAGGTTAAAAATTGAAAAACCCATTGCCATTGAGTTGATTCCAACTCATAGCGACCCTATAGGACAGAGTAGAACTGCCCCATAGGGTTTCCAAGGAGCAGCTGGTGGATTCAAACTGCCGACCTGTTGGTTAGCAGCTGAGCTCTTAACCACTGCGCCACCAGGACTCCATATGTAGGCTAGAAGTCTGAAATCAAGGTGTCAGCCATGTTGATTCTTTCTGAGGGCTCTGAGGAAGAGCCTGTTTCATGCCTCTCTCCAACTTTTGGTGACGGCCAGCCATCCTTAGCATTTCTTGGCTTGTATATTCATCACTCCAATTCCTGCCTCCATTGTCATGCAGTCATCTTCCTTCTTTATCCTCTCTGTGACCCTTCTCCTCCTTTATAAGGACACAACTCATATTTGATTATGAGTGTACAGTACTCCTGTATGACCTCATGTTAACTGATTAACATCTTCAGATACCCTATTTCTAAAACAAGGTCACATTCACAGATACTGAGTTTAGGACTTCAATATATCATTTTGAGGAAGCAATTCAACCCATAACATTCATAAAAAGATCAAAAAGTTATTAGGAAGGGACCTTGCCTCATATCCTCTAAGCCTCAGTGCTGTTTACAGTCTTGGGTTTAGCAAACAGTGTTATGTGGACTTCAAATGGCTTCTTGCTAACAGCACCTTGCCTCCAGCAGGCTCTAAGCATCTTTTGCTGTTGTCTGGGGGTGTGCCGACACTGTGGAAGATGACTCAGCATGCTTCTATGCACAGCCCTGAAGTCAGGGGAGTTATTGCTTCCTGGGACTACCCTCAACCAGTGGTGACTGATAAATCTCTCTTCTGGAGATCCCTAGATGGACAATTCTGAAACAGTCTACATACACCTTTTCAGGTGCTAGCGGGATCAAGCCCAAGCTGCCCATAAAAACCCATTGCTATCGAGTTGATTCTGACTCATAGCGACCGTACAGGACAGAGTAGAACTGCTCCATAAGGTTTCCAAGGAGTGGCTGGTGGACTTGAACTGCTGACCTTTTGGTTAGCAGCCATAGCTCTTAACCACTGAGCCACCAGGGCTTCACAAGCTGCCCATAGTGGTGAATAATTTGATAAAATACCCTTGTAGTAGTGGTTACCCAGGGCAATGGGAAGGGGGAAATGGTGCTTAAGGGGCATTGAGTTTCTGTTAAGGGTGATGAAAAAATTTGGAAATGGATAGTGGTCATGGTTGCACACAGGGTGAACATAATTAATGTTACTGAAATGTACACGTAAAAATGGTTGAAATAGCAAATGTTTCATTATATATATTTCACTACAGTTTAAAAAAAATGCTCTTGTAGTAGTTTTTTCTTCTTCTCCATGTTACACTTTCTGGTCCCTTACCCTTGTTCCCTGAGAGCACATGCCAAATAAACCAGCTACACACAAGTCTTTGTTTCAGACTCTGCTTTTAGAAGGAGCCCAGGCTAAGACAAAGCAGATACTGAACAAAGTCAGTTTCAGGTACCATGCCCATGAAAGTAGTCAACAGCATTTATGTGGGTACTGTTCATTCTAATTTTAAACATTAGAAAAATAATAATGTATAATCGAGGTGTCAGTAACTGCTCTCCCATCTTAGGGTTCCCTTGCATGTATAGATCTTGCATGTACAGTTCATTCCCCCTAAGTACAGGTGCTAGGCCTTCGACCACCCCACTACCTTACTAGATGTCCAGGATGTGACTCCCTTTGTGCTCAGAGGAATCCTGGGGTGCAGTGGGGGGTGTAACCAGAAGACAATCAGAGGGAATCTCAGTCTTTCTTACCAATACGTCATTCCTGCTGTGCACTCACTTGATACAGTGCTGGTCCCCGAGTCCTCTCAAGGACCAAGGAAAGAATCAACTGGCATTTTAGTCATAATAGGCTAGGCTAGGCTATTTTAACAAATAAACCCCAAATTTCAGTGGCTTAACACAATAAAAGTTCATTTCCCATTCATGCAAAGTGAAGTGTAGATGTTCCTCATCAGGTAGCTTTCCAGATGTCTTCCAAGTTCTTCCCATCCTGTAGCTTAGTGTCTTCACACTTATAATCCCCGTGGTGCAGTGAAAGGGAAAGCAGGATCAGGCATAGTTGGGTTCTTGTGTTCCAGGCCTGGAAGTGGCACTCATTACTTCCATCCACGTTCCATTGGCCAGAACCACTCACACAGTCCCACCTAGATTTCAGGGGGCTCGAGAGTTGCTAGGAGGAAAATGAAATGACTTTAGCAGGAGGTTCTTTTCTCAGTGAAAGCTGGGCCATCAGAGAATAGGACTTAAGTTCCTCCTCAGGCCCACTTTCTTGGCACTGAGCTATTTCCCTTTTTGATCCACTTCCCCCAGATCAGTTCCCAGGCTTCTGGGGGTAGGGGTGGATTATCCCATAGCCGCCATGCCTACCTTGCTTACCGGAGCACATGTAGTGAACAATTTCACATGGGTTTCACCACATCAAAGAACATGTGAAATTGTTCACTACAGATTAGTAAGCACAAGTAAGCCCGTGTTTACCTTACTTACTGGGCTATCTACCCCTGTCAGCGTCTGTAAATTTGAAAAGACGCTTTGATTCTGTAGGAAGGTGCAGTGGGGTTGGGAGAGAGACAGATACCAGCCATACTTAGAAGCAGAATCTTTGATGTGATGAAATAATGTGAAACTGTTCACTACAGATGATCTAGTAGGCACTGTGCTTACCTTGCCTGTTGGATAATCTGCCCCTGTTCTGGTGCCCCATCCAGTATCGCTCATCTCTTGCTCCTTTTCCCTTCAGACTTCATCACCTCCACAATCTCTTTATCCCTCTCTGTGCCCTGTGCTGTCTCACAACTGAGCTTAGTGGCTCATTAAATCTAGAGCCTAAATCAAAAGCAGCTGAAATAGTCATGTCTCTTTCTTCAAGGGCATGGAGGGCCCAGGTTTTGAAACCTCCCAGGGGGTAAGAGAAAATAATTACATTCCATCCCTCTAATTAGTAAAGAAAGGGGAAAAAAGAACAAAGTTAAATTTTATAGTCAAAGTGACTGAATATTCATATTCTGCTACGACTGTTTTATGTCCCCTTTTCTGTATCCTCACTGCCCCCTTCCCAGTCCCAGGTCCTCACCATCTGCCATTTGGGCTTGTCCAGAGTCTTGCCCTCCAGCCTACAGACATTGTTATCTTCTAAAATGAACATCTGACCAAGTTATTATACAATTTTGAAACCTACGATAGTTCTCAATAATTCTCAAGATATGTTTACACTGAACAGCATGGTACTTGTGGAAAGCCGAATAATGCCCCCCCATCCCAAAGATCCTGTCACATATTTTAGACATGTTATCAGGAGGGACCAGTCCCTGGAGAAGGACATCATGCTTGGTTAAGTGAAGGGTCAGCGAAAAAGAGGAAGACCCTCAATGAGATGGATTGACACAGTGGCTACAACAGCAGGCTCAAGTATAACAATGATCTTGAGGATGGCACAGGACTGGGCAGTGTTTTGTTCTGTTGTACACAGGGTTGCTATTAGTTGGAACCAAACAACAGCACCTAACAATGACAACAAAGATCCTAATCCCTGAAGTCTGTGACTATGACGCCTTCCATGGCTAAACAGACTTTACAGATGTGATTAAGAATCTTAGAAAGAAAGATTATCCTGGATTATCTGGGTGGGCCCAAAGTAATCACAGGAGTGCTTATAAGAGGGAAGCAGGAGGATAAAGATAAGTACTAGAGGATGTGAGGACAGAAGCAAGAGATTGGAGTGATGTGACGAAGGAGCCATGAGCCAAGGAATGCAAATGGCCTCTAGAACCTGGAAGCGGCAAGGGACAGATTCTCCCCTGGAGTTTCCAGAAGGAATCAGACCTACCGATGCCTTGATTTTAGCCACTTAAGACTTATTTTGGACTTCTGACCATCAGAACTGTAAGAGATTAAATTTGTGTTGTTTTGAGCCATTAAGTTTGTGGCAATTTGTTACAGCAGCAATAGGAAACTAATAGAGTACTCAAGACTCTTCCCAACCTTGTCCCAGACTACTTTTCCAACTTCATTTCCTGCTTCTTTCTTTTCCACTTCCTCCAATCGCAGTGGAAGAATCACTGTTTTTCAAATGTTTTGAAACCCTGCCTTTGCTACTTCCTCCAATCACAGTGGAAGAATCACTGTTTTTCAAATGTTTTGAAACCCTGCCTTTGCTACCCCCTACTCCTGTTCTTATCCATCTTATCACCTGTTCAACTTCTACTCAGGCTCCAAGGCTTAGCTCAAAATCTCCTTTTCTCAGGACAACCCTGGCCCACTCTTTCTTCTCTCACTATGCTTTCATACCACTTTGAAAATACTTAATCATTTATATAGCCCTTTCTACCTTGCCAGAGCATGAACTCTTCTCCAGAAAAAGTCATGTATTTGTAGTATTTATACTGGAGTCCCTGGGTGGTACAAGTAGTTAATGCACTTGGCTGCTAACCAAAAGATTCGTGGTTTGAGTCTACCCAGAGGTACTTCAGAAGAAAGACCTGGCAATCTACTTCTGAAAAATCTGTGATTGAAACCTAGTGGAGCATAGTTCTGCTCTGACACACATGAGGTGGCCATGATTTGGGATCAACCTGATGGCAACTGGTTTTATTATTTATTGTTGTTGCTAACACCTAAACTACAATAGGTGTTAATAAATGTTTGTTGAGAGGAATTTAATTTTTACACACTTGTCCATATGAAACGTTTTAGGTGCAAAAAAACAAAAACAAAACAAAATAAAACCCCAATCCTTGTCAATCTGATGAGGAGGAAATTTCCCACATGATATGTACTTCAAGTTCTATGCAATGTTAGGCAATCTTCTCACCTACATTACCTCCCACTCATTTTTAAATTGTCACAGGATCAGAAATAATAATACATTGGATAAAATCATATAATGAATCTGGTCTAAACTTTATAAATCTATTTGTAGAAAATAAGCAGTATTTATAATTGTTTCTATTACATCTACATATCAATTGTAAATTTAAAAGTGTACAAGGACTTCAAGGACAATAATGGTCATAGCAAAGTTTCATGTAATAAAGTCAATTCATTTATTTGAGTGAACATTTTAAGTAATTAAATACCTCCTCTGATTTTAACAGGTCAAATCTGATTGAAAGTAAGTTTGTAATAGGCATTATGCAAAGACATATGCTCATAACATCAAAGCATCTGGACACAGCTGCTAAGGAACTGATCTTGGACAAAAATTTCCAAACCTTTCGCTTAAAAAATCAGAACCCTAAAAATTTACAAAAGTCCAACACAGAAGAAAATTTGGGACTTCCCTGGTTTTGCTAGGGAATCTGTCTTGAATTAGAGAGGCAAACTTAGTGACATGCTGCTAGAAGTCTGATCCTTTTAGAATTTACAAGAATAGTGTCTTAGTCATCTAGTGCTGCTGTAACAGAAATACCACAAGTGAATGGCTTTAACAAAGAGAAGTTTATTCTCTCACAGTCCAGTAGGCTACAAGTCCAAATTCAGGGCGTCAGCTCCAAGGGAATGCTTTCTCTCTCGGAAGGAAGTTCCTTGTGATGCATCAGTCTTCCCTTGGTCTAGGAGCTTCTCTGCGCAGGAACCTCTGGTCCAAAGGACATGCTCTGCTCCCGGCACTGCTTTCTTGGTGGTGTGAGGTTCCCATGTGTCTCTGCTCGCTTCTCTCTTTTATATCTCAAAAGAGATTGGCTTAAGACACTACCTAATCTTGTAGACCTCATCAGTATAACTGTCAGTAATCCATCTTATTGCATCATAGTGACAGAGTTTACAACACATACGGAAATCACATCAGATTATAAAATGGTACACAATCATACAATACTGGGAATCATGACCCAGCCAAGCTTTTTTGGGGACACAGTTCAATCCATGACAAATAGCAAGAAACATTGCATAATCACAAATCCATCCCACAGAGTCTTACAGTCCTGAGGTAGAGGTTAGTGGTATGTTTTCATAAGTTTAATGCCAAGTTATTTTGATGAACAATTCATAGCTCTGTTAATTACAATGAAGATTGGGTTAGGGTATGTTAGGATGGAGTAGAAGAGAGAGAAAAAGGGAAATGTCTACCTGCTTTTAAATATGCACCTTGGGAAATGAATCATGATTACATGTCTGTTAATTGTTGGGGGTTTTTTGCCCACTCTTGCAGAGATATAAATATCTAAAATCAGAATTAGGGAACTTCTAGTCACATGGACATCAATTCTAATCAAAAGACTATGACATTATGGCAATTCAATCATAATCCTAGTTTTGTGTGAGGAGTTACTAAACTTTCTGGCCCTTTCTTTTAAAAGCTCAAAGACTTCTGTGTGCATGCATGCATGTTGCCTATGGCACAGGTATAAAAGGGGATAAATTTTAAGGCTAAATGGACTAATTTCCATGATCATGTTCACCTCCTTGGTGTCACGAGAACCTTGATTATGTATGCATTAGAATCCAATGGTATGCTAGAGCCAGCTAATACCAGTTTGAGAACTTTTTGGGAATTTGGATAGCTGCTTGTTAAACCATTGGTAGCTTGAAACCAGCCATAGTAGGACTATTTACACCACGGAAACTGGCAAATGCTACAAATTAGGGCCGCCTTATTTTATTTTTTCCCAAAGAGACTGTTTACCAGCACACCACTGAAAACCCCCCTCTACTGTACCCCTACTCCACCAACTTCCCCAACTGTAGTTCCAGACTTTCACACCTGCAAGCCAGAAGGAAAAGAGTCAGAATCTTGGTATAACAGTTTTTAAGCTAATATTTTCCTCCAATGGTCTGTAAATAATAAAAACTATATCCCTAATTTTTAGATAGAGAAAATACAATAGAGAAAGGATAATGTCATACCATCATTGTTGAATGCAGCAGCACAGCCCAAGTTTTGAGACTCTTGTTCAAGTGATTTTGGAAATATACTAAATTAAGTGAAATTTCATAAGAAGCTTCCTTTTCCCCCACAGGAATGTATTACAGTAATGCCACACATGCATGTATGTATACTATCTTAGGATGGAATATACAGTCAATTTATGTAAAATTTATACTTTAAGCCATGATCCAACATTATAATTTTGTGTGATTTCATAAATCTGTGTCATCTGTATTCAAAGTGATAGGGCACATAGCTCAGAGCAGAAGTTTAACTTAAATTGAATTTTTAAAACACCTTCATGAGACCTAGCAATGGAAACATAAAGACAGATCAAAATAGAGAAAAATCTCAAGGACAGTATGGCATGTTGAGCTTATTTCCTGCCTAATAAAGAATGAAATCAGGATCCACCACTGTAGAAAATACAATATATTTTACTGAAAATTTCTTGCAAAACCTTTCAGCAAGTAGACTTTAAGTAGCTTCCAAGATTAAGGGGAATCTATGGTGCAGTGGATAAGAGCTGTTAACCAAAAGGTCGGCAGTTTGAATCTATCAGCTGCTCCTTGGAAACCCTAGGGGGCAGTTCTACTCTGTCCTATAGGGTTGCTGTGAGTTGGAATTGACTCGATGGCAATGGGTTTGGTTGGTTTATACTTACGTAAGTAGCATAGATTTAGAGTATGCTAAATTAACTGAGATAAAGTTTTTATAATGAATTTAATGTGCTCCTTAGAATCTATTTCTTGAGAATACTTCATAATCAGAATGGATCAGTCAGTCAGCTTTGGTTTTAAGCCAAGCCGAATACAATCAGTAGAGGCCAGCTGGGTGGGAAAGTGTTCATAACTCGCCTTGCAAAAACCATTCCTTCACTTTCATCTATTTTCTCCAGGCATTTAGTAGTCACGTGTCAGTCGGTTAAATATAAATATAAGCAGTTTATAGCTTGTGCTACTAAAACATAGCATGGAATCCAAATATTAATTGGAGATCAGAAATACCCCAAAATACATGCTTGTCTGGAGTAATAGGGTCATTGTGGTGGGGGTGGGGAGGTGAATACTCAAAGTGATGAGATCAGTTCAGCTGGATAGAGTGCCAAACCATCCTCAAGAGAAACTAGTCTCAGCAGAGGGACGTCAGTGGGAGTGGTGAGGCAAAGATGGAAACAAGACAATGGGTAGCAGAGTCCTTGGCCCAGAGAATAATCAGTGGGTAAGGTTGAAATTCCTTCGCTATGAGTTGGAATCGACTCGATGGCAACATGTTTGGTTTTTTTGGTTTAAGGTTGAAATCCAGGAGTCCCTGGGTGGTGCAAACAGTTAATTGGTTAAAGTTTGGTGGTTTGAACCCACCCAGAGGCACCTCAGAAGAAAGGCCTTGTTATCTGCTTCCGAAAGGTCACAGTCTTGAAAACCCTATGGAGTGCAGCTCTACTCTGCATATGTGGGGTCTCTGTGAGTTGGAATTAACTAGATGGCAACTGTTTTTGCTTTTGTTTTAAGGCTGAAATTTAAGGAGCAAGTCCAGACAAGCTATGTGATATGACACTTTTACTAGGATGTATTGTTTATGTTGGAGGGAAGGGGCAGGGCAGGTGTATGCAAATCTTGGTTAATGTTATTTGTTCCCTTTAAAAAACATCAAGGGATATAGAATGGGTCTCCCAGATACACCTTTCCAGCACAGAACCACCCACCATTACAGGTCCACGGGCCACCTCCTTAGTATCAGGAGTCTGGGATCTCCTGTCTTAAGTGTTTCAGCTCATTAACTCACACAGTACTATTTACAGCTGAGTAAACTAGGTACCATTATTCCTATTTTACAGATGTAGAATTGATGCTTCAGCACATTAAATAATTTGTCTAAGGTCACGTAGCTAGTAAGTGCTATACTCACAACTACAATAGAGATTTGTCTAATTCTAAATATTCTACATTTAAACTCCATGCTATATAGCTTTGCAATTACTAAAGAATTATGTTATTATAAATGTGGATACACTAAAGAGGTGGCGAGGCCAGTGTCTTTAAGAAGTTTAAATGCTTGTTACTTAAAGGATGGTCTGAGGACCAGCAGCCTTATAAATGCAGAATCTCAGGCCTTGCCCCAGACCTGCTGAGTCAGAATCTGCGTTTTAACAAGATACCCCGGGAGATTTGTAGGCACAGTAAAGTTTGAGAAGCACTGTTCCAAGTGACTTCATGGCATAAGACGTCTACTCTTTGGACCTTGACTACCATGACCCAGCCTACTGTATTGATACAGTAGGTCCCTTTTATCACATTGAATGTATGAAGCCAGAAGTCTCCTGTCATCTCTGAATAGTCAACTCCAAGCATCAACCTCCTCATCGAAGTTAACATTTACTAAAGGCGTTCTATGTATCAGGCCCTTATCTAAGGACTTCAAGACACGTAATCCACATAAGAACCCTTGAAGAAGGTTTGATTATTATTTCCATTTTGCAGATGAGAAAACTTGCACAAAAAGCCTGAGCAACTTACTCCAGGTCCTACAGGTCCAGATCCCAAATGACTGCTGGGATTTGAGTTCAGGTAATCAGGCCCAGAAACTATGCTCTAAACTGAGGCCATACTGCCTCCCAAGGCAGGGCATTGACTGACTGCAAAGACAGTCACCATTTTCTAGGTAAGCTTCACAGTAAGGTGGCATCTAAACATCCCCTGTGGTCATAATGAGTGGGCAGGGGTTTGTTACGGATTGAATTACTGTGTACCGCCAAAAGTTATGTTGAAGTCCTAACTCTTGTATCTATAAATATAACTCTATTTGGAAATAGATGTTTTCTTGTGTTATGTTAATGAGGTCATACTGGAGTAGGATGGGTCCTAAAAGTTAATCCCTTCTGAGTGGTATCTTATAAAAAGAACAGAGTAAACACAGATACACACAGGGCAGACACCATGTGAAGATGGAGCCAGATGAATCTATAAGCCCAAGAATGCCAAGGCTGGTTGGCAGGTACTAGAAGCTGAAAGAAACAAAGGACGCTCCCTGTCTTAGTCATCTAGTGCTGCTACAACAGAAATACCACAAGTGGATGGTTTTAATGAAGAGAAGTTTATTTCCTCATACTCAAAGTAGGCTAAAAGTCCAAATTCAGGGCACCAGCTCCAGGGGAAGGCTTTTTCTCTCTGTCGGCCTTCTCTTCAGTGTTCCCCTGGACTAGGAGCTTCTCTGCGCAGGGACCCCAGTCCAAAGGACACACTCTGCTCCCGGGAGTGCTTTCTTGATGGTATGAGGTCCCCCTGTCTCTCTGCTCACTTCTGTCTTTTATATCTCAAGAGATTGCCTCAGGACATAATCCAGTCTTGTAGATCAGGTCCTGCCTTACTAACACAACTGCCACCCATCCTCCCTCATTAACATCATAGAGGCAGGTTTACAACATACAGGAAAATCACACAGTACCAGGAATCATGGCCTAGCCAAACTGATACACACATTTTTGGGGGGACATAATGCAAACCATGACATTCCCCTAGAGCCAACAACTTGAATTCAGACTTCTAGCTTCCAGAACTGTGAGAAAATAAATTCCTGTTTTTAAAGCCACCGACTTGTGGTGTTTTTTGTTATGACAACACGAGGAAACTGAGACTGGGTTGAATTAGGCAAACCGGAACATATTGCTGGCTGAAGCTGTTCTAGGCTGTGGAGGTCAGATTGAAAGGTCTAGGGGCTCTAGACCCCTCAGGAGTCTCTCTCTGCCTCCAATGCTGACTTTACAGTGGAGGTTCCTGTCCCCAGACAAACAAGTGGTCTGTGGTAGTGCTCCTTCTGTGAGAAATAATAGGCTCCAAAATCCACTGTCCATGGCATTTCCTCTCCATTAATACTAGATTTAATTATTTGAATTTAGCTTGTAAATAGGTTGAAGTTTAATTTAAAAACCATAATGAATTTTATTAAAGAGGATCCAACTTACTTAAATTCTCAATAACCATATTTTCCTCATCTAATGAAACAGGAAACTGTTACCTTTGAGAAATTCCACACCTTGACCAGTTTCTTGTCCTAAGCCACATTTCTGGTTGTTTTTACTGTTAACCTTGACGGTGGAGCAAATGCCTTTTGGATCCACAGCTGAGTGTGGACAGTGTTCTCCTCTCCCACACTCCTGACCTGGGAGGAGCTAGGGATAATGATGTCACAAAATTATAAACATTAAATCTGCTCTTTTCACTCTGCTGTTCCTGAAGACTTAGCTTTACCTCAGTGTCTGCTAAAAGGAAACGAAAATAAAGACATAGGACAAATGTAACTCCACTGAGTTCAAATCCGTGTCTTCTCTGAGTGCTGGGTCTTTCGCCCCTAGAGATCACACTGTGTTCCTAGGCTTGGGACTGTGTCTCTGGTTGGAGAAGCCTTCCACATAGCCTAGTGGTTCCCCAGCAATCCTGAGCAGCACTAGGGTGGCCAGGCTCAGGCGGTAGGCCCTTGCTCTGGTGACTGCTAGCACCTGCCTCTGGAGTCAGACACAACTTAAGGGATGCACGAGAAGTCGGTATTTGGGAAGACCAACAGACTGGGCTCCAACAGCACCTCCTCCATGAAGCTTTTTCTAGTCTTCTCATCACCAAGTTAGGAATAACCCTCCTCCTCTGTACCTCCCCCACCAATCATATATTATAGTCATTTGTTCACATCTATCTCCTTGTAATAGACAGCAAGCTCCCTGAGGAAAAAGACCATGTTTTCTTCATTTGTGTGTCCCTGCTAACAAGGTGCCTGAAAACAATATTATGCAGGCACTTAATAAATGTATGATGAATGAATGAATGAATGAAAAGATTTCATATGGTGCCCTCCCAGGATCTCCAGGGGTAAGGTATTGTGAATGATGGGCCCACAGAGCAGAGCATTCACCATCATGCTCACCTGAGGCAGGCTGGACAGGTGGATGGGCAAGTTCCACTGGCCATCCAGTCAGCATACTCAGAGGCAGGAGATGGAATGGGGCTGAGGCTGCTTGTTTCTCCCTCCTCTGATTTCTTGAAGCAGAAACCAAGAGCCTACTAGCTGTGCAGGTTCTTGGGGCTGCTTTTGGAGCTTCCTCCACTAGGAACAGGGCCAGCCTGGCTTATAAGTGAGGCAAGCGTCAAACCACTAGTTCAGCAGAAGACAGGCTACAGGATGGTGACTCATCCCTCTCCCTGCTAGAGCCTTGAATAGCTGTGCTCAGAGCAGGGATGGGGTGGGGAGAAGGCTGTCAGACATCTTCTGCAGCTTTCCCAGGTACCCCGTGCTGTTATTTCTGAGCATGGAGAATAGGGTCTATCCGAGCACTTTATTTTGTCCTTGACTCTTCTAGCTAGTTGGTGAGACCTCTTTTCTCAGCCTGCAGGATACAAGCCTCTTCCTTCAGAAAAAGACATGATGTAAATTAGATCCATATTTTATATTCAGTGAGAGGAAGATGCACAGAAATAGGCTAGAGCCTATTATTCACAATAAGCATAAAAATATACGTACAAGGGTGTACTAAACAAACAAATGGTGAAATAAACTATACAACATCCAAATTTCAGAATACTATAGTTTTTTTTAAATGATGAAGCATATGTATGAGTACTGATAAATAAGTCTATGAAATTCATTTAAGTGAAAGAAAGCAAATCATATGTATATAAAAACAAAGCAAAACAAACCCATTATTGAGTCGATTCCAACTCATAGCAACCCTAATGGACAGAGTAGAACTGCCCCATAGGGTTTCCAAGGAGCAGCTGGTGGATTTGAACAGCCGACCTTTTGGTTAGCAGCCATAGCTCTTAACCACTGCACCACCAGGGCTCCATCTTGTGTATAATATAATCTAATTTATGTTAAAAATCTTATAGATGTGTGTATATATGTCTGTGCGTTCTGTAAGAGAAAATATCTATAAGAAATATGCACACAGAATTATCTGTTGGAGATAGGTGGGTAGAAGGTAAAGGGTAACTTTAATACTTTTATCTCACATAATTCTATTTTGCTTTAATTTTTATAATGAGCATCTATTTTTAATTTTAAAAACAAAAATTAAGAAAACAAATTAACATAAAAATAGGTAAATGAAGTGAACAATTTTTAAAAGGAAACATTTTTAAAAGAAAACATACAACTATCCCTTAAAATTTTTTAAATGTATATCTTAACTAGTTTTAAAGAAAAGCATATTAAAGCAATAATGAGATGCTCTTTTTGGCCCATCAAACTGGAAACTTTTTTTTTTTTTTTTCAATGCTAAGAAGTAAGTCTGGATGAGAATGTAGTAATATAGATAGGCACATTCTTTCCCACTGGTAGTGGGAGTTTATGTAATTTACATTGGCACATTCATTCA
Source organism: Trichechus manatus latirostris (assembly GCF_000243295.1). NCBI lineage: Eukaryota > Metazoa > Chordata > Mammalia > Sirenia > Trichechidae > Trichechus > Trichechus manatus. The sequence goes on from NW_004444090.1 coordinate 1,182,878, forward strand.
GAACAGTAAGGGCAAAATATATTAGGAAACTTAAAAATACTTAATAACCTTTTACTCATCAATTCCAAAACCTATCAGAAGGAAATAAGCATAGATATGATCAAAGATTTATTATCAGAATGCTCATCACTGTCATTCATGAGAACAAAAAAGTAAAAACAACCTACATGTCCCCAAATACTGAAATTGTTAAAGGGTAATACTATGCAGCCATTTAAAATCTTATAGTCAAAGAATATTTAATGATAAATCAAAATCTCATTTTATAATGTTCAGTGAAGCCAAGGGGCAAAGAGTACTTACGGTATGAGTTCAATTTTGTAAACAAATAAACATCTAGATATTATACACACATTTTACATAAACATAGAAAATAGACTGGAAGAAATAGGCTAAAATATTAAAATTTAATATATCAGGGGTAGAATTGCAAGTGATTTTTATTTTTTAATAATTTTATGCACTTTCCATCTTTTCAATAATGTTACTATTTACATTTATAATCATAAAAAATAGTAAAGTTAAACTAAAATAATATCAAAAGGGAAAGGGAAAAACACTATATCTCTTTTGACTACTATCCAACAGATAAAGCTATTAGTTGTGTATATATGGTGTGCTACTCTTCCAATAATGTCTACTTCTTATAATTTTCTGTAAACTTTTTATGTAGAATATATGTGTGTTGTATTAATTTGAAATTCTTTAGTTCAAATATGCATACAACTGCTTTGAAAGGTCCATTATTTTAACAACATCCGGGGAGTTCAAACAGATTCAGCTGGTTTGTACCTTCCAAATTGCAGCCAGTCACTGATCTGAAGATTTTGTTTTGAAGGATCTGTGCTTTCATGGTTGGGCTCTACTTCTGATTAAGCTCTGCACTGGAACAAGGCTTTAAAGCATCTGTATCTCAGATTCAGAGGATAAAAGAGCTCCCTCTATCTTGCCACACTCTCCAGGAAACAAATGCTGCAGATACCAGACCTGACACCAGCAAATGCTCCCCAGTTGTTTCCACTAATGCTTCATCTTTACGTAAATGTTACCTTCGCTGACTTTTTTTTTTTTTTTTAATTTAATACAAGGAGAGAAAATTCTTGGGGAACATTTTTTTAATAATATTTTGCTCTAAAAAGCATTTCCTAAAAACATAACCCTGTATACTTTACACAGGTAACATTACATAGACATCATCCCTGATATGTGAATTCCTGCAAATTTCTTCGTCTTTCCTTGAGAGACCCAGACAATAGGAAAAAAGACATCCAAGTGAATCTTGCTATCTTATATACAAAATTGCTCTGTGCATATTGAAACACATTTAATAAAACAATAAAAATCACAATCAAACTCATTTGGAGACTAGGCATTCTAGTCCAGATTTAGTAAACATTTATATTTCACACTTCTTTCAAAGTAAACAGAAAGATCTGGTGTTGGCTGGGGATCTGCTTCTGAGTGCTAATAAAAACACCCCACATGGCCCAAGTGGTATGTGGCAGGGGGGTGTTACTCACACATGTACCTGGGAAAATACAGTGCTCCCACATAGTACGGGCAGCAAGCTTTCTCCCTTAATGTGATTTGTCAAAATATTTTGAAGTTACCCAACACTTAAACCTTTGGTTTCTCAACCAGTCTTAGTGTGTATCTGATTCTCTTTGTTTCTGATTTACAACATCATACCATATATCACATTAATATCATAAAGGGTGGAAGATTATTCAGTATTTGAAGGCATGTGGGAGGCAACTCACCTGTAAGGGCAGGTAATTCCAGAGGCTGACCCACACACAGCTGGGTCTCTTTGCCAGTCGTTAAATGTGTTGGCCTGAGGGGTTTAGCTTTCACAAAAGAAGATACTGGGAGCCTCTGTGCGCCACTGAAGACTTTTTTTTTTTTTTTTTTTTTAACCATACAGGACTCCTCCTACCACCAACACCAATTACTATGGAGTTGATTCTGACTCATGTCAACCCCTTGTGTAGAACGGTGAGCCACAGGGTTTTCAATGGGTGATTTTTCTTTTCAAAACTATATCACAGATCTTTCTTCCAAGGTGTCTCTGGGTGGACTTGAACCGCCAAACTTTTGGTTAGTAGTCAAGTGTGTTAACTGTTTGCACCACTCAGGGAAGAAACTACTATATCAAAGGCTTTTTGTAGGAACTTTGTGCATTATTTATCATAATTCCAAATCACGTAATCAATGGCAGAATAACCTGAAGAGGAGACAGAATAGTTCACCAAGATATGTGTAAAGTCTTACCAGTCGCTGATGCTCTGTGGCATGCTTTGTGTGGTATGTGCCAGCGCAGACACTCTTTATCAGGTCTGTCAAGTCAGTCAGCCTGTGGGTTAGGAAAGTACTGGCCCTGGGGCATGTGTTTTCTATTCACTTGTCCTATTCCAAAGCTCTTCTAATATCCTGAGTGATCAGAAGCTCTTTAAAACCCAGTCTGGATTCTGCTCCTATTGGGTTATGTAAGTCTGACATCTTTATCTTTTACATTCTGAGTGCAATGTTCTAGTTAATCAAATAAAATGGCATTTTATAAAACAAACTAGATCTTGATGCAATTATGACAGGCTACTTTTATTTTTTTTAATATTGAGAGGCAAAATGTTAATACAGCCTTCAGTGGCCTACAGAGGCTCCCAATATCTTCTTTGGTGAAAGCTAAACTCCTCAGGCCAACACATTTAACAACTGGTATAGAGACCCAGCCGTATGTCAGTCATCATCTGGAAGTGACCTGCCCATACAGGTGAGCTGCCTCCCACATGCCTTGACTGTAACTGCACAGTCCTTAAAAGTTTTTCTTAGCTCGGTTTGTCCCGATTCTCTTCAGTAACCCAAGTTCATCACTTCCCAGGCTCATTTCCCCTAGATTCAGAGTGTGAAACCTGTAGGTTTGAACCTGATTCTGCCATAACTATGGACAGTTCACTTACTCTTCCTTACAATGTGTCAGTTTACTTAGCTATAAAATACCTGTCAGGTCTATGATGACTAAATGGCATCAATCTAGCTGTGTGTTCCCAAATTGTGTATATGCATATTAATTTATGTACACTGCATATACACAGTTTGGGAGAACATAGGTAGGCTGCTCCATTTAGCTATCTATTTTCCTTTTTCTATATATCTTCTCTCCAACCACTCACAAACCCACCTCACCGTCTCTTTCATCTAAAATTGCAATTATTTCCTTTATTTGTAGAATTTTACTTTCATAGCTGAGGATTTACTAGGCTACAGCTTTTCATCCAAATATTTATAAGGCGTTTATCTCTTCCACACTGTGATGCTCTTCAGAGGCACTGAGCAGAGAATGTACCAGAGTTTAAACCCAAGGGTGGTGTGATCAGGAGCAGCTGTCCCTTTCTTACTTGAGCAGAGGGATGGAGTGATTGGGTACATGTTAAAAATGCGCCCATGCACATGTGGTAACGTGTTACTCCAAACACTCAACAGTCCTCCCCCCAACACACACCCCCTCACTACACACACAAACCCACATGCTGGCAAATGGCAAACTCAATGCAACCAGATGCGTGAGTGGCCTGAGAGTAGCTGAGACCATATGATGCAATTAGAGCTTTTACTTGATGGAGATGTTAATTACTTTGTGTTCAGATAAATACTATAATGTGTGGGGAAAGGAACTATTATTTGGATCTGACTCCTGTTTCAAAGAAGCACAGGGCTTTCAGGAGGCTGCTCTGAAATCTATACTGGATCTATACTCTCAGCAAGGTTCCCTGAAAAGATAATTAAAGCACTCTCAGCTCAGCTGAGCGTATAATGTTTATGTCAGGCAGATTGTTAGTAATAAAAAATTTCTGAAAATTTGGATTTGGCTCCCTATGAGGAACCCTGGTGGCGCAGTGGTTAAGCACTCGGCTGCTAACTGAAAGGTTGGCGGTTTGAACCCACCAGCTTCTCTGTGGGAGAAAGATGTGGCAGTCTGCTTCTGTAAAGATTTACAGCCTTGGAAACCCTATGGGGCAGTTCTACTCTGTCCTATAGGGTTGCTGTGAGTTGGAATCAGCGCCACGGCAGTGGGTTTTTTTTTTTTAAAGCTTCTATAGGAATCCCTATAAAGTATGTTAAATTTAAGTGTCTGTTAGCCTGCAGGGAGCCCTGGCAGCACAGCAGTATAAGTGCTTGGCTGCTAACTGAAAGGTGAGCGGTTCAAATCCACCAGCCTCTCTGCCGCAGAAAGTTGTGGCAGCCGGCTTCCATAAAGATATCAAATAAAAAAAAACCAAACCCATTATTAGAGCTTCTCAATCCTTTCATTTTTCTCCCACCATTGATCCCAGATAAACAAGAAATGAAACACAATTATATTACTGAAGCACAACAGGAAAACCAAAACCCCATCCCTGTCAAGTAGATTCCGACTCATAGTGACCCTATAGGACAGAGTAGAATTGCCCCATAGAGTTTCCAAGGAGTGGCTAGTGGATTTGAACTACTGACCTTTTGGTTAGCAGCCAAGTTCTTAACCACCGTGCCACCAGGGCAGTTCTACTTTGTCCTGTAGGGTTGCTATGAATTGGGATCAACTCCACATCAATGGGTTTGGCTTTGTTTTTGTTAGCCTGCAGTGTGCTTGTTGGACTTTTCTTATTTTCAAAATAGGTAGCTGTTTGTGACTTTGAAATGAACCTAAAATCAAGATATAAGGTGACAGCATAGGGAATTCTCCAGACAGCCATTAAAGATTCAAACAAACAAACAAGTCCTTACTATATTTTCAAGATTGTATTGTACACTCCAGAGGTAAAGATCTCATCCGTCCCTTCAAGGTGACTATGGTTGAGAGTAAAAATGCAAAAGAATGGCTGGCGCTCCTCAAGGTGCCTACCTAAGAGCCATTTCTCTCTTTTTTCCCTAACAGAATTCCAATGTTATTTGGGTAGAAATGTGCCCAGCCCCAAGTGATGAATTGTCTAAGTCAATCGTGGCATCCTTATTTTTTTCTGTCCCAGACACTCCTCTTCCCAGCCTCTCTAGATAGGGATGACACACTTGCCATTGATACTTCTTTCCACCTCAGGACACATGTGAGGATGTAATGCCTGGAGCTACAGTAGCCATCTTGTGAAACTGAGGTAAGAAAACACATGGATGAAAATACAACAGTGTGAGGATAGTGAAACCAAAGGGTAAAAAGACATTTTTGAGCTATTCAGTAAACCTTAGAAGCACACAATAAATATCCCTAGGATTTAAACTTCTATTAATGTGGTCTTTTGTGACATATAACTGAAGACCTTCTGAATTAATGCAACACATATTCATAAATATCAATCAAACAATAGATAGTGCTAATATCTGTGATGTTGAATCCCAGAGAAAGAACAACTATCAAATACTTCTATGTCCAGGCATTATGCTTGATGTTATAAGACATACACATTGGGAAAACATGACAGACACTATGTCTGCTGTAGTAGAAGAGGTAGAACTTGAGCTAGACCCTGGAAAGTGGTTATGATTCAAATGGGTAGAAAGTCATAAAGGGGATTCTTCTAGGCAAGAAGAGCTACATAAGCAAAGATGAGGTGCCATGAAAAGTCTTGACTGCTGCAGGAGACAGAGAGTACTAGGTTGTGCCTAAAGGAGGAGAGACAAGGTGTTAATGAACAAAAGGAAGTCAAGTCAAGTGGGTGGGGCTTGATTACTGAAGGTCACACTGGTCAGATGAAGGAATTTGGACCTCATCATCAGGAATTTGGGAACCACTAAAGGCTGAAGAAAATGATTACAAAATTAAATACAGGATGGAATGGAGTCTGTGGATAGGAAGATCAATTAAAGGACCGTTATAGAAACAATAATATTAAGATAATACTATAATAACAATAGCTAATGTTTATTTAGCATTACAATGTGCCAGCCACTGTTCTAAGTGCTCTACATGTATTAACACATATAATCCTCACAGTGACTCTCTGTGATAGGTATGAATACTTATTCCTATTTTACAGATGAGGCTGTGAGGCAGTGAAAGCTTAGATAACTTGCTGAAGGTAACACAACTAAAACAAAACGGTAATGAAGTAACCAAGTACTAACAAGGAAATGAAAGCTTAGATTAGGATGATGGATCAGAGAAAAGAAAAAAGTTACTTTAGTGCCCTTAGCAGCTCCTTTTCTTTCCCTACCTTCGTCAACCAGAAACTCATAAAAGTTTCTTTGCCCTGCATTCAGTTGCTTCTCGAACTCTTTCTGGACCTTACCTCTCAAATCTGCTTTCTCCATCTTGCTGGCTGTACACTACAAAACCTTCTTACTTCCCATTGTTCTCAAACCTCTCCCGTGGACCTGCTGCTTTGACCTCTCATTGATTCGTGGAAAGTGAACCCCAGGTCCCTGTGCTGATATCACAGCTGGAGTCAGCCCTCTTCACACTCCCATGCCCAGCCTGCCTCATCTCCAGGGACACCAGGCTTCCAGCTTGCCCCGTGGGTAAGGCAGATAGACTGAATATAAAAGGCATATAAGTTGCTATTACAACCCAAAACACCAAACTCGTTGCCACTGAGTTGATTCCAACTCATAGCAACTCTACAGGACAGAGTAGAACTGCCCCCTAGGGTTTCCAAGGAGCGGCTGGTGGATTCAAACTGCAGACCATTTGGTTATCAGCCCAACACTTCACCACTGCACCACCAGGGCTCCAACCTTTTCATAATTTTTATTCATTTTTAATGGTCTAGATCTCTATGTACTTTTCGGGTCTGAAGCCCTAGTTTGTGATGTAAAAGGAGAACTTGGGTGCTCACTAGGAAATCAAGACCTAGTTCTCATCCTTTTGTCTGACTTGATTGTTCAAGCATTTTATAGGGATACTGTTGCCATCGAGTCAATTCCAACTCATAGCGATCCTACAGGACAGAGTAGAACTGCTCCAAGTGTTTCCAAGAAGCAGCTGGTGGATTTGAACTGCTGACATCTTGGTTAGCAGCCAAGCTCTTAAATGCCTGAATATAAATAGAATACAGTCTCTATCTTAAGTACACACCTAAGAGCCAGTGTCTATTAGACCGCAGGCAAAATGGCATGTAATCAAAAAACCAAACCTGTTGCAGCAAGTCGATTTCTACTCATAGCAACCCTATAGGATAGAGTAGAACTGCTGCATAGGATTTCCAAGGCTATCAATCTTTATGGAATCAGACTGCCACGTCTTTCTCCCACAGAGCAGCTGGCGGGTTCAAACTGCCAACCTTCCGGTTAGCAGTCAATCGCTTAACCACTGCGCCACCAGTGACGTGTGGTACAGATCAAATTAACAAGAGCATTAAATAAATAATTGAAGTGGCTTCAACTAAATAAGCAAGCAAATAAATAAACCCTAAATTGGCAAGATATTCTTGGCAATCCCAAATCCAATCAGTGTTTGCTGATTAACAGTATTCTTGATGCAATTAAAACAGATTTATGCATATGTTGTAGCCTAAGTAATTTTTTATAGGAATGCATACTATTCTGCCAAGGATATTTTAGTGTAATGCTTGGATGATACCAAGTTGCAGTATGCAAGTTGATAGCTTTGCTGTAGTTTGCTCTTCTATTGTAATCATTATCTATGTGTTTACATGCTTCACAACATTAGGATGTTTCTCTCCAAAGATATAAAAGAAGAATATATAACATGAAGACTAAAAACCAAAAAAACCCAAACCCATTGCCGTCAAGTCCATTCCAACTCATAGTGACCCTGTGGGACAGAGTAGAACTGTCCCACAGGGTTTCCAAGGAGCACCTCGTAGATTTGAACTGCCAACCTTTTGGTTAGTAGCTGTAGCTCTTAACCACTATGCCAGCGTGGTTTCCAACATGAAGACTAGTTATAAGTATTTACAAGTTTTGTTTTCCCGGTACTATATCCATACTTTTGTTGTTGTTTTTTCATACACACATACATTCACACAGGCACACACACCCTGGAGTTATAGCTGGTAAGAAAACCTCCCACCTAATCCATTGACAATGTTACAGCATCCTTTCACATTTCCTTATGAAAAATGTCTGCCATTTCCACTCTCTTCAGAACATGGTAGGGATTATTGAGTGGTACCTGTAGAAAGACATTTTCCGTCCTCCTCTTATCTCCCTATCTTTCAGGATGCTCAGAAAGGAGTGCTATGCTTATCTGTCTGTTTAAAAATCACCGGGTGTTTCCTGTGAGTCATCAGCTGGAGGAGTAAAGCGATTCCATCTTATGGCTGAGTAAACACAGAGATCTGATTTCAGGCTAGGGACAAATTTCAAAGTCAAATACAAATTACATAGTTGATCCTTTTTTTCCTCTTCTAAACAATCCTGCCAGGCATCCAACAAGAGGGTGAAAATCACACTTCTTTCTTGAGCATGTGATTTCCCGCTTTTCAGCACCTTTTCTTGTTAAAAGCTTATTTCTTTTTGAATTTTTTTTTTCTCCCAACTTGAGGAATCTTTATAAGTAATTTTTTTTAAGTTAACTTATTTTTATTATTAGTGTTTGGATAATGAGTGAGGATGTTTCAGGACAAAGGATCAAGATGTATTCTAAGGAAAATTTTAATATGGGAATAATTAGAGCAAATTATAAGATACACAAATATATCCACTTTTCTATCTAGTTTACTGAATGTGGGTGAATGACTGAGAGACAGACAAATAAAAATAGGGTACACGGGCAGTTAGGGATGGTTGAAATATTCTTTGCCTCTTCTAATCGATGAAGGTTTATCTCATTACCTCATATCTTTCACTCCTGAAAAAGGGGATATAACTCATAACCTACAGCTGCAAGGGAGCAAAAACACTAGAGAAGAAAAACATCTATCTGAATTTTTGACCATTAGGTAAATTTGGGAATTTTTATATGAAACAAAGGAAAGAATGAGACAAATTTGATGGCAGATAGGAACAGAAATATGTAGAATTTAGAGGAGAGTCAGTGAGATAGCGCAGATTTTTAATTCCAAATCCTGCCATCCTCTCGATCATGTGGAATCAGTTCTAACCCCAGCTGGGTCGTTAACACAGTTTACAACCAAGGATAAGCCGCTTGATCTCCCTCTGGACTGCAAATCTCCTTGTCTCAGAAATGAAGGATTTGGAGGCCCAGGGACTTTAGGGTTCTGTAAACATAAAGTAAAAAGGATAAATGCCTTCCTTAGATGACAATGAGACTCAACACAGGAACAATCATTTTACTTCTAGGGCTAGAAGGGAGAGAGACTTCCCAGAGGGCATCTTGATAGTCTAGATAGGTGACATACACTCAGTGTATTTTGCTTCTTGCACACATCTCCTTCCTACCAACTCAAATCTAGTACTCCATGCAAGACACTGTGTTCCATCACCCGGGACAGCTTGAAACAGGGAGCCTGGATTCTTTAACTGGGCATTTGCTTCTGTGGAGCCTTCATACAAACCAACATGATGAAGGAGTCTATTTATATGATAATATCATCCTTTATTTTATAATTTCCAAGAGTAAATGCTGTCTGAATGTAAAGATTTACAGGAAAAATAGCATCCATTAGAGTGAAAGGTAGAATGGAGGAGAGGTACGGCAGATGTTGTTGGTAGCAGCACGCTGTCTGGACTTCAGTAGCCAGCATCTGCACCAAGGGCTTTCTCTTATGACTGGAGCCCACGCACTCTGTCTCACATATGGCAGGCCTGACGCATGGCAGAATTGTTGCTCCTCACCAGAGCAGCCCTCATTCATTGACTGAAGCAATGACTGATGGAAGTTGATGTATAAGTGTCTCAGCTCCCTTACCTTTCAGGGGTACATAGTCTTCATTGGTTTTCTGGGTTTCCTCAGTGGGATTAGTTCCACTCACTCATGGTTATAGCTGGCTTGATAACACACTCTTCATTGGCTGCCCTTCTTCATTGTCTCACTTCCCTACTCTCCTTTAGTGACGTCCTTCTCCTCCCAAACAAACTATATGCCCTGGAATCCTTATCCCAGGTCTGTTTCTGTGGGAGCCCAAACTAAGATACGAGGCTATTGGAAATTTAGCTTATTATACCTTAGTCTCATTTAAAATGAACACTTTTAAAAATACCATGTGCCAGGTGCTTCCAAGCATTTAACAGACATAAATCTCATACACCCTTTCAAAACCTTGTGACTTGAGGTACTAAATAAAATTTGTATATTTGAATTTTTTTTGCAACAGTAGAATATAAATACTTTTTTTCTTTTCTTTTTCAATAATGAGTTAAATTTAAAAGAATAGATGAGAAATCTTTAACTATATTAAGATAACTTGTAAAACTATATACAGTCTGAGATCATTTGGGAGATGTAAATATGTAAATGCTGTGTTCTTAAGTATGTCAATATTTTACATTGAATCTCATTTATAGTTCTTTTATGCCTCAGTTTCTCTTATTCAAACTGAAGTGATTGTAATAGTTACCACCCTCTTTTCTTGAATTTTAAGTTTTATTGATATCTTAATAATAAAACTAATTCGTATGATTTTGTTTATATAGTAACAAAATGACCCAAAATGCATCAGCATATAATAAGAATGAAAAGTTCCTTCATTAAGACATTTACTCTGAAATCAGATAACCTGGGTTCAGATCTTGCTTCTGATACTTTCAAGCTGTGTAACCTTGCACAAATTAATTAACCCTTCTGTGTCTTAGTTTCCTTACCTGTGACATCAGGATAATAATTGTTCCCAGTTGATAGGGTTTCTGTGTGGGTCAATGAAAAGATAACTGTATAGCACTTAGAGGTGCCTCGCATGTAGTAACAACTCAATAAATGATAGCTCTTACTTTCATTGTTATTATTCCCCAGTTTGGGTTATGTGATGTCAGTCCTCAGTTTTTTTCAAGAGCATTTGGGGTGGGTTATCCCCTGAGAAAATGTGAACAACCATGGATCCGGGTGTTTCTATTAAGGTATAACTATGTTTCTGTGAGTAAATTAGGGCTTCTCAATCCTTTCATTTTTCCCCCACCGTTGATCCCAGATAACCAAGAAACGAAACACAATCATATTATTGAAGCACGACAAGAAAACCAACAACCCATTGCTGTCGAGCTGATTCAAACCCATAGTGACCCTAAAGGACAGAGCAGAACTGCCCCATAGGGTTTCCAAGGAGAGTCTGGTGGATTTGAACTGCCGATCTTTTCGTTAGCAGCCGAACGCTTAACCACTGTGCCACCAGGGCTCCTATTGAAGCACAACAAGAAGTCTTCCTGAAATTAAACATTTTCTTGACTCTCAGCAACAGTAGGTTGCTGATGATGAGGGAGGAGCATGGTTAGTTTAGTCATCTTGCCCCTACATCTTCTTGTCTTGAGCTTGGCAGTGACACGGCAACTGGATAATCACCACCAGCCCTCCTCCTTCTCCCTCTTCTTACTGTCTCCTCCCCTCCTCCTCCATCCTCACTGCTTTGCCATTGTTTTAGACTTTATTACTCATTACATAATGTGTTGCCTTTCAGGCTTGTATCCCTTTTGTGAGTCATCAATTGACTTAATTTGTGAGGTTTTTTTTAATCTTATAATTCTCCAGATGACAGATGGTAGTGTTTGACAGATCTTCTCATCTTAATGAAGGACCAAACAATTGGAATATTCTATATATGTCATTATCTTCATAAACTTTAGAGGTTTCCCCCTTATTTCCTCATGTTTCAAGATTTCCTGAAAGCTATTAAACTTGTAAAGTCAATGTTAAGCAAAATAGGTTGAACATAATCTATTTCTTTATAAGAAACAAATGTATAGAATTTTTTGCAATGTTGTAAAAATATACTTTAATTATTTACTTTGCATATTTTTAGTGACTATATGCACTCAGCATTGTTCCGGAAATTTTAAAAAATGAGGAAGAATGAGACACAGCCCTAACCCTTCATAAGTTTGTAGTCTTTGGGGAGGTAATACATAATTACCAAAACCAAACCAGTTTCCATGGAGTCATTTCCAACTCATGGCAACCCCATGTGTGTCAGAATAGAACTGTGCTCCATAAGGTTTTTAATGGCTGACTTTCAGAAGTAAATTGGCAGGCCTTTCTTCCAAGGTACCTCTGGGAGGACTCAAACCAGGAGCTAAGTAGGCACCAAAAAAAAAAAAGAAGGGGGAATTTCAAGGAGTCTGTGATCAATAGCCTAAAATATTATAAGAAGATCGAGTAGGGTGAGAATTGAGGGAAACCTATTGAATATTATCACATTCAAGACAGCAATTGAGTATTACGACAGAGCTGAAAGTCAGAATGTAGAGTTAAAGCAATGAGAGGATAAAAAGCAAGGTGGTCAGAGTTTGAATGGCAAAGGGTGGGAAAAGGTGAAAAGGGATGAGAAGCAAAGGCAAATTTACAGTAAAGTTAATGAAGTTGAAACTTAAGACCCCTCACTTACATGGGCCCCTTTCTAGAACCTGGGAAGGGCCCTAAGCAACTGCCTTCAAGTCGACTCTGACTCATGGTAGTCCCAAAGGTGTAAGAGTAGAACTGTGCTCCATAGGGTTTTCTTTCTTTCTTTTTTTTAAATTGTGATTTAGGTGAAAGTTTACAGAGCAAATTAGTTTCTCATTAAAAAATTTATACACAAATTGTTCCATGGCATTGTCTGCAATCCCGCATTGTGTCAGCACTCTCCCCCTTTCCCTTTCCACCCTGGGTTCGCCATGTCCGTTTGTCCGGTTTTCCTGTCCCCTCCCGCCTTCTCGTCTTTGTTCCTGGGCAGGTGTTGCGCATTTGATCTCATATACTTGATTGATCTAAGAGGCACATTCCTCACGTGTGTTACCGTTTGTCTTACAAGCCTGCCTAATCTGTGGCTAAAACGTGAACTTCGAGAGTGGCTTCAAATCTGAGTTAGAAGAGTGTGAGGGGGCATAGTCTCAGGGGTTCCTTCAGTTTCTGTTAGACTAGTAAGTCTGGTCTTTTTTGTGAATTTGATCATTTGTTCTACATTTTGCTCCCGCTCTGTCTGGGACCCTCTGTTGTAATCCCAGTCAGAGCGGTCGGTAGTGGTAGCTGGGCGCCATCTAGTTCTTCTGGTCTCGGGGTTGTGTAGGCTGTGGTTCATGTGGTCCAATAGCCCTTTGGACTAATTGCTCCTTAGGTCTTTAGTTTTATTCCTTCTCCTTTGCTCCAGACTAGAAGAGACCAACAGTTGTATCTTAGATGGCTGCTTATAAGCTTTTAAGACCACAGACACTACTCTCCAAAGTAGGATGTAGAACATTGTCTTTAAGAACTATGTTGTGCCAGTTGATGTAGATGTCCCCCGAGTCTATGGTCCTTTCTTTGCCTTTGAGCCTGGGAACTTCATCCCGTGAGGTGTCTAGTTATGTCTAAAAGGTTTCTCCAGCTGTGCCACTTATGTGCTCTATTGTCTATATTAATATATGAGGAGAACCTACAGTCATGTATTTAGAAATTTCTACCTCCAAACCTGTATCTGCTGGCAGGTGTGTTCCCTTACACCCTCCCTCACCCCTTGGCATATCTATCTATCTATGTATGTATCAATTCATAGATAATTGTCTATAGGGTTTTCAATGGCTGATTTTTCAGAAGTAGATCACCAGGCTTTTCCTCTAAGGTGTCCCAGGTAGACTTGAACCTCTAGCCTTTAGGTTAGCAGCCAAACACACTGACTGTTTGCTCCACGCAGGGACTCCAGGAGTGGCCCCTAGCAATGTGTTACATGGTCATTTGTTTTGTAAAATTTGCAAAAGTAAGATAGTCTAACTGCAATTGGTTGTAAGACTGTTCTGTTTTTACTTTAACTTCCCCTCCTTAGCATGGAGTATAATTAAGGGGAAGCTGAATTGGAGATACATTTAGTTTGCATTTACTGGATTCATGGTGTATAAAATCACATTAGGGTGTAGTTAAATTACTGCTGGCTGACCGGAAACAGGAACAGCTTCCAGAAATACTACTGCCTGCTCTATGCAGCATCACAACACGAGGACATCAACAAAAAATTGGTTGAGTGTTGTCAATTTTCAGGATATTTAAGATTTTGCCACTGAAAGAAAACTTGATGTTCTCCAAAATCATGCAATTTATGCATGAGAGAACCTTGATAAAAGCTTTCCTAAATTTGGCAACAATCCTAAAATTTTACATGCCATTGCTAATAATGTGTTATGACCCTAAAAAAACTCAAACAACTTTCCAAGACTATCAATAATAAAAAAATAAAGTTTGGTCAACCACGCCAGGAGAAAAATCTGAATTACTTTTCTTGATATAGAAATGCTGTTATAAAGTTGTCATGTAAAGAGGTGATCAAAGGCTATAATACTTTATTTGGATTTTTTTCTAAATTTTTAAAATTTAATAATTTGTTATCATTTATTCTCCTCTAAGTATATATTAACCACTGCTTACTTTTAAAACCAATCTCGCATTCTTAAGTTTCTCATTACCCAAACCATGATCCAATCATGATGGATTCAACTTTTGTTTTGTTGTTTTCAGGGTGGAAGGTAGGTTTGAAGGGAAATAGCAGCTATCAAACACCTACTAATTACTAAGTAGGCAAAGATTATTTCCTGATTTCATCCTCATAACAACCATTCTAATTAAATATTATTATATCTGTTGTATAGATGATGGAACTGAAGCTCAGTTTCCCAGGTCACTCTGCTTGTGAGTAGTGGAGCTGGATTTAAAGGTGGATCTGTCAGATTTGAGGTTCTGTGCCCTTTCCATCATAACACACAGTAAACTAAAAACATGTTGATAATTATAACAAGAGAAAAAACAAAAACAAAAAACAAACCCATTGTTGTCAAGTTGATTCTGACTCATAGCAACCCTATGGGACAAAGTAGAACTGCTCCATAGGGTTTCCAGGGAGCAGCTGGTGGATTTGAACTGCTGACCTTTAGGTTAACAGCTAAGCTCTTAACCACTGCACCACTAGGGCTCCAGAACAATATTAGGAGTTTTAAACACACAGTAGACTAATAAAAAGTAGTGTTGCGGGGTAATGATTATGTACAGAAAACTCTTATTATTTCTTTTTTACTAAACCAAAGTCTTGATAACTCCCATGCAAGCACACACATTTCCCACTCCATCTGGAAAGCAATAGCGTGTGCTTGTAATATTGAAATATTTAGTATTTCTGGCCATATACCATATTGCAGTTCATTGATTGGTGTATAATAAAAAGATTCTGCATTTACATAAGAATTACTATTAAGAAATCTCAGAAAAGTGAGCAATAAAATGTGTTAATAGAGTCATAAGGCCTATGTCAAAACTGGAAAATTAGCTGAAAATCTTTTATTCAAGCAAATGTTTTGTCTATAGGCATAAGTGTGCCAGTGTGGACTTCCTGGCTTGTTTCCACTTTTACTCCATAGGCATCTGTCAATTCTCAGTGGTAAGATGTCGGTTGGCTGACACCCAGGCTCTTATGTAACAGGGAGAAACTGCACAAGCAAATGCTTGCTCTATTAGAACGAGAATTTCTGTTGTGTATAAATATAGTTTCCTCCAAGGTCTTCCATTATATTAAATGTATTCACCTCTAGAAACGTATGTTTAGCATTTCATGCATCTGATATTATAACATTTCATTAAAGTGAAGGTGATTATCCTCCCTGGGCTGTTTAGTGCTTATAGAAAAAACTAGTTAAAAAATCTATGATTAAATTCTATTGTTTTAGCCAGGCCAAATGTCAACAAACATGCCATAGTGTGCCATTTCTAATTATAAGTTTTTACTTATAGAATCTAAACAAACCTAGAGGACAGGAAATGACCTATGACAGATGAGAATTTTATAGGAGGTAATTGTTATTGGATTGTGACCAAGTCTTTCCTGAAATGGACTGCATGTGAATTTCTGGGGAATTGAATCCTCTTACAGTATTTTATGTTTCCTGTGCTAATCTATATAGTATCCATTTTTAGCATAAGTTTGGCAAGTTAAGGTATTTTTTAAAGCTTATCAGCTTTCAAATGATTCATTTCCACCAATATTTTTACAAGAGAGAAATAATAACTGAACTACTTCTCTGAGAAATGAACTAAATATAGTGTCAATTTCTAGCTAATTAAATGCAGAAACTTTATCTGGGTGTCTATATGGCAAATTCTTCAAGTGCTCTTGGCTTGTGCCTTAATGTAGAACTGTAATGCAGATGATTAACGCTTCTGTAATAAACCGAGTGTTACATATCTTGACTTTCATACATTTAGTTAGCATCAGGGACAGGCATCTTACCAATCTTAGTTGAGCAATACTTCAATACTTTTTTCATTTGCTTTTTGTGTATAAGAGAAACTGAGGAAAATTAAACAATGCTATAGCAACATAAGGAACCCTGGTGGCGCAGTGGTTAAGCGCTTGGCTGCTAACCGAAAGGTCATCTGTTTGAACTCACCAGCTGCTCCACGGGAGAAAGATGTGGCAGTCTGCCTCCATAACGATTATAGCCTTGGGAACCCTATGGGGCAGTTCCACCCCATTCTATAGGGGTCACCGTGGGTTGGAATCGACCTGAGGGCAATGGGTAGCATGTAATAATATGCTTGGTTAGGTGTGATCCAAAATTAGTTTTGATTGTGTTTTTTGTTTTCGTTTTGTTTTTCCTTAACTGACTTTATACTTTAGTTGAATTTTATTTAAATTTTGATTACATGACATCAGGCACTAAATTGACTGAATCAACTGGTTAGTTTGGTATCAAGTAGTTGTGAAGTTAGGAGCATTAATAAAACCAAAAGCAAGCAATCTTAAGTCTTAAAATACTAGACTGTATCCTTAGTATTTATACACTGTCCAGCACCTACTAGGCAGTGCTGTTAGTTGCTGTAGAATCAAGTCTGACTCATGGCCACCCCACGTGTGCAGAGCAGAACTGTACCAGGCCTGTCTTCCGAGGAGCCTCTGGGTGGGTCTGAACCACCAACCTTTTGGCTAGTAGTCGAGGGCTTAATCATTTGTGCCACCAGGGACTTCTGTTAGGCACTAATAACTGTTGTTTAAACAAATGACTAAGTGGTGATTATTCAACTATATATATACTTGATAATCATGGTAAGATAAAAACAGAGAACAAGTGGAAGCGTATGTATATGGAATGATGATTTTTTTGGAGCATAATTTATGTATCCTATGTTAGTTAATTTTTCATCCTTTAAGCCCTTATGTTATTGATTTTTGCTTCTTACTAAAATATATGTCTCTTTAATTAATGAGTTTTAAGCAATAATTGGAATTGTTACTCAGAATCCACATACATTTTCATATGGCTTAATAAAAAATCTTAGGCATATATAGAAACTTAAAATTATATGTTTATTTAATAATAATAATAATAAAATGTCATCCAGTTGATTCCAACTCACATTGCCCCTATAGGACACAGTACTACTGCCTCACAGAGTTTCCAAGGAGTGGCTGGTGGATTTGAGCTGCCAACCTTTTGGTTAGCAGCTGAATGCTTAACCACTGCGCCACCAGGGCTCCATAAATAATAATGAGAAAAACAAGTGAACAATGTTTTCCCATGCCAAGCTGAAGGACACAGTGAGGACTTTAATACAGAGTAAATAATAACATGAATCAGTTTGTATTTGCTTCTCAAAACCAAAAAGCACCTATTGTGCGATTAAGCATTCCTTTCTGTTATGAGTACCATAAACCTGACATCAATTACAAAGTTCTGGTGAACCAAGAGAATGTAAACATCATAAGCAAATGGGAATCATTGAAGAACATTCTCTGTGGTCCTTATTTGCCTGAATTATGTCAATAAGCATTCAGTGTTCAGTTAATAGGGTTAAAGTGACCTTTTCCAGAAGTGAGAACAATACGTTAATATAAATGTGAAAGTATCTTGCATTTCTCACAAAATTTTCAGGAATTCTGAAAAATAGTTTCTCCACTTATAAATAATGCAGTTTCATAGATAACGTCAACCAATGAACCAACCAGTGAAGGAATGAATGGCCAATTTTCTAACTTTGTTATTGTCGTGTTGTTGTTCGGTGCCCTCGAGTCTGTTCAACTCATAAGCGACCCTATAGGACAGAGTAGAACTGCCCCATAGGGTTCCCAAGGAGCAGCTGGTGGATTTGAACTGCTGACCTTTTGGTTAGCAGGCAAGCTCTTAACCACTACGCCACCAGGGCTGCTTTCTAACTTTATTGTTGCGAAAATGGAGGCCCAGATTATACATTGACTTTCCCAGTCAACAGCTAGCTGATGAAAGAGCACAGACTAGAAACCAAGACTCTTAATTCTCAGTCTTCTCTGCTTTGCTACTTTGCACAGCCTGGTACCTAAGCTGGCTATTAGCATTTCCTTTCTCAAAAACATACAGAAAGGAGAACGGACTAGAAATTTCCAATGCTGGACTGTCTCTGGCCCCTGAACATTATTGGGAGAAATGGCTATCTCACAATGTCATGGTACTTCCCCATCCTATAAGGGTTCTTTTTCTGTTTCTCTATTAAATGCTCTGACCTATAAAACTACAGTTATATGGAGTGGTTTGTTAGTACAATGTCATGTACACAAGCCATGCTCTGTAAATATTTGATGATAATGATGTTTAACATCTATCTGAAACCTTTACAAAGTAAACACATACACTGTTATGTTGCATGATTCACTTCTCTCCTTCAGCCATACACTTAGTGTTGTATATAGCAGAGCTGATTAGAGGCAAAGAATGAACTGAGTATCTCCACATTCTTTCCAGATCTACGATTCTTTCATCCAAAAAAAATGTTCTCCAGCTTTTTTATCATGAATATTATGCCATAGTATATTCTTAGCTAATTTCTCCATCTCCAAACATACCCCACCCTCCCCAAAATGGTAGGAGGGTGCGGAGAACAGAGTTATTTGTAATTCAAGTAGACCCCACTAGAGTGCACCATATGAAACAAAAAGTTAATTTAGCAAGTTTTTTTAAGTTGCAGAATGGAACGATTTAATCATAACAACATCTAGATGATGGAAATATGACCCTAATCATCAAAGAACAATTTCTGAATATTTAGGCAAATATGTACATTGAAAAACACTGGCTTATAAAGAACAAGAACACAGAATTTACCTTTACTGAATTTTTAACTATTCTGTGTCATGAGACTTGGCCTCCAGGGAACTCTAATGTTACCTTTTTCAAAGGTAAAAATCATTTTAATGTTACTGTGACATACTGAACAAGCACAGGCTACCTGCTTGAAAATACTAAAAACTTTTACACTGAGACTTTAATAATGGACATCAGTTTTATGTTCTAATAGAATGGTGAAGAGAAGAACATCCATGTTTCAGGACAAAGAGAAAACAGAATTAAATCCCAGAAAACTTTAGCATTGAAACAGAAATTATGGAAGGCTAAAGCCAGCTGACGAAATACAGCACTAAAGCTCTGTTTCTGAGTACTGTTGTTATTAAACCCATTGCTGTCAAGTCGATTCCGACTCATAGCAACCCCACAGGACACAGTAGAACTGCCTCATAGAGCTTCTAACGAGTGGCTGGTGGATTTGAACTGCCAACCTTTTGGTTAGCAGCTGAACGCTTAACCACTGCAAAACCAGTGCTTCATTGTTGTTATTAGCTGCCATCAAGTCAGTTCCTAATTCATGGTGATCACAATACACAGTGGAACAAAACTTCAGGAAGAAAATCACCAGGCCTTTCTTCCTGCTCCATCTTAGTCTGGAAGCTCTGCTGAAACCTGTTCAGCAGCATAGCAATACACAAGCCTCCACTGACAGACAGGTAGTGGCTGCACATGAGGTCCATTGGCCGGTAATCAAACTCATGTCCCCTGCCTGGAAAGTAAGAATTCTACCACCACCAAGAATTCTACTGAACCACCAATGCCTAATGTTTCTGGATAGGTTGTTGTTAATTGCTGTCAAGTTGACTCTGACTCATGGTGACCGCATGTGTGCAGAGAACTGCTCCATAGGGTTTTCAAAGCTGTAACCTTTTGGAAGCTGATCACCAGGACTGTCTTCTGAGGCACCTCTAGATGGGTTCAAATCACCAACCTTTCAGCTAGTAGTTGAGTGCTTAATCATTTTGTGCCATCCAGGATGGCCATAAATGAGAAGATAGATGCTCCCAGAGCCCTCGAGGGAAAAGATAAGGAAAATGAAAAACCCAGCTGGGCAGACCCTATAGGGAATGTGCGTGATGATAGGGCTCAGGAAGAGCAGGATGACCCTGGATAAAGATGTTGTCCTGTGGGCTCTTGGAGCCCTGGTGGCGCAGTGGTTAAGAGCTACGGCTGCTAACTAAAAGGTCAACAGTTCAAATTCACCAGCCACTCCTTGGAAACCATATGGGGCAGTTCTACTGTATCCTATTGGGTTGCTATGAGTCGGAATTGACTTGATGGCAACGGGTTTGGTTTTTGTTTTTTTATGGGCTCTTAGAAACCTGGTGTGGTTCTAAATGTTAACGAAAACGACAATAAAAACTAGAGTTGATATTGGGAAACACATTAGAGTAGGAAAAGGGGAGAGACTGTTGAGCTTTTAAAGCAAGAAAAGAACTGGCTGCTACAAAGTCCAACTGAAGAAGTCTTTACACTGCTAATTCCTACGCCAAATCACTGAAATCCTGTTCAGGAGGCAAATCATACATGTTAGGAAGACATAGACTGCGGTCAAGCCTCAGGAGGAGATAAAGGTGAACTGGGAGAAATGACTCCCTGGCCACATCACTCTGAGAAGTATCAGAGAGAACTGCTAATGATTCCATAAATAATGCTTCTCCAGTTATGTGGCTTCAACAACTGAATAAACAATACTGGGGCAAAATAACAAGAAGGATTTACAAAGAGGATCAAAGAAATCAAAAGGATGAACATCAAAAGTGTACACCATTATACAGGAAGTAGTATGAATGCAGCAGCCATAAACTCCCCTACAAGTTTTCAATTAATTATTTGTTGTTGTTGTTTTCTATTTATTTATTTATTTTATTGTGCTTGAGGTGAAAGCTTACAGAGAAAATTAGTTTCTCATTCAAACAGTTTATACACAAGTGGTTTTGTGACATTGGTTGCAATCCCCACGATGTGTCATCACTGTTCCTTCCACACCCCAATTCCCCGCTTCCATCCGTCCATTTTTCCTGTCCCTTCCTGACTTCTTGTCTTTGCTTTTGGGCAGGTGTTGCCCTTTTGGTCTCGTATATATGATTGAACTAAGAAGTACATTCCTCATGTGTGTTATTGTTTGCTTTATAGACCTGTCTAATCTTTGGCTGAAGGGTAAACTTCAGGAGTGGCTTTGGTTCTGAGCTAAAAGGGTGTCTGGGGGCCATAGTATCAGGGGTTCTTCCAGTCTCTGTCAGACCAGTAAGTCTGGTCTTTTTAAATTAATTCTTATAAAAAATAATTATCTTTGGATGGCTGAACAACATAATTTGTATGACCAAAAGTAATGACAAATAATAAATCCTTCTGTTTATTTTTTAAATAAGATACAGTATTTCACTGCAAGGGACCCAGGATCAGACACATAAATAAGAAATTAATGTTATTGTTGTTAGGTGCTATCAAGTCAGTTCCAACTCATGGCAACCCTAAGTACAACAGAACAAAACACTGCCTGCCCGGTCGTGCGTGATCCTCACAATTGTTGTTAAGTTTGAGCCCATTGTTACTGCCTACTATGTCAATTCATCTTGTTGAGGGTCTTCCTCTTTTTCACTGACCCTCTATTTTACCAAGCATGATGTCCTTCTCCAGGGAATGGTCCCTCCTGATAACATGTCCAAAGTCTCACCATCCTCCCTGCTAAGGAGCATTCTGGCTGTACTTTCTCAAGACAGATTTGTTTGTTCTTCTGGCAGTCCATGGTATATTCAATATTCTTCACCAGCACCATAATTCAAAGGCATCAGTTCTTCAGTCTTCCTTATTCGTTTTCCAGCTTTCACATGCATATGAGATGGTTGAAAACACGATGGCTTGGGTTAGGTGCACCTTAGTCCTCAAGGTGACATCTTTGCTTTTTAATACTTTAATGAGGTCTTTTGCAGCACATTTGCCCAATGCAATACGTCAAAAGAAATGAATAGCCCAGTTTAAATCCTGTAAAGGCAGTAAAATGATGTATCACCACTGCTGAATGTGGTAAATCAGCCAGACCAGTTTGGAAGTATGGAAACCAAGATTACATTTATGCAAAGAAAACATTTATTATTTGATAGTTGAAGGATGTCTCCCTATAGGATAATAAAAATATAATTTATACAGGAATCTACACATTCTGGCAGTATTTAGGCAGGTGTTAATAGAATTACTAAGAAGCTATGGACACTAGGTCTATTGGGAAAATCAATAATGGCAGACTGGAAGGCAGGAGGTCTCATGGTCAGGATAGACATCTCCAGATAAAGGCAAAAAAGAAAAAAAAAAAAGGAAGGGAGGGAGGAAGGAAGGAAGGAAAAAAGGAAAGAAAGAAAGAAAAACAACTCAAGAGGCCTTTTGTGTGGAAATATCTGCAAAGAAACCTCACAGTAGTACACCCAACAGAATGAGACTGACCACATTCAGTGGACTTCATTGCCCTGGAAAAAACCAAGATATTCAGAATCACATAGTGATTTTGAGAATCACTCTGGATTACATTACTTGGGCCTGTATTTTTACAAGGTAGATTACCTTCTAGACACTTACTGCATGTTTCACCCACAGAACATAATTACAATAGCAATTTATGAATAACAAATTGAATAAAAATATAAGTTGCAAGATGTCTCAGACAATTTGAGAATTGGGGTGGTTTATTTTTATTTAAAAATCAGGAAAAAATTAGAAATCTATTAAATATTTTGTTTCAAGTCACTACTACTCTGGTCTTACTAAATTTACTTTTGCTTTCTTATCAATTATTTTATTTGTTTTGCCTGCTTTGTCCATTTTCAGTTGAAATTCTTTATAAAACAATTGGACTTAGTATGAGGCTGTTCGAAACATACTTTTAAAAAAAATCTATGTCAGATGATTCAGAATTACTGCATTTATAAAATGAAACAGCTGTCAGATCGTTCCAGGAAAGGAAAAAACGGATGTCTTTAACAGAATCACTTTCTTCTTTAAAAGAACTATTTGAAAGTGATTCTGTTAAAGATATCCATGACATATTGTTACATGAAAAAAGCAAACTGCAAACAGTATGTTCAGTATCACCCCATTAAAAAAGAGATAGGTAGATAGACAGACAGACAAATAGGCTCACACATTATACATGTACACAGGTTGAAGCATAGCAAGACATACCAAAATTATTTTATATTAATAATACTTATATATGAGTGGTATATTTGCAGTATTACTTGTTTTCTTTTTGTTACTTATTTGTATTTTCCCAACTTTCTACAATTACTGGCGTGTTACTTTAAAATAAGAAAAAAATTTTTTTGAAGTATTTAAAGAGAAGACAACTCATTTTCATTTAAATGCCTGTGGTTTGGGATGTCAGAATTGATGATTCAGAAGGGTCCTGTTGGATCTGACTGCTGTATTTTGGGATTTTTTTTTTTTTTTAAAGTGAGTCATGGCAGCTTACACAGAATGAAATCGGGCAGAAGACAAAGGATAACCACCTGCTGGTGGAGCTCATCACTTTAGCCTCTTTCTTCACCCTACCCAGATCTTCAAGAGTCCACCAAATCTGTTTAAAGGGGGCCCATTGGCCTGAGTCTCTCATCAGCATGATGTATTTTGTGCAGACCTTGCTGTGTGTAAAAATGGCGTGGCGGAGGCATCTGACCTCCTCTAACTTTGCAAGGGGGAAGGAGAATCAAGATCAACAGCCCAAGGCTGATTCCTATGAGGTTGAAGTCAAACATACCGCCACCCAACATTTTCACCAATTCTGACACCAACTGTCGTTCCCACAGCACGCTCTACTTCTCTGCTGGGTTCGATAGTTTGTTGCAGTGGCCATAAAGAACTCACAAACCATACTAACAGTTATGGGGTTTATTAGGGAAGTAACAGGTTATAATTCAGGATCAGGGATGATTCAGGATACAGTGCTTCAGTCAGGACAGCCTCTTCTCAGCCATGCCTGCAGGAAGGCCTCTCTCTAGCCCTGGGCCTCTCAGCCCCTCAGCCCCTTGGCCCAGCCTCTGACCTGCTCAGGTAAGTGTTACAAAGCTCTTTAGCTCTGCCAATAAGTGCCCAGGGGCACCCTACTCTGCCAGCAAATCTCAGCCCGAAGGCACTCAGCTCTCTTGCTCTGGGGGATGGCACACCCACTGTAACCGCTTTACTCTGTGGGCCAGGAAGCTTACCGTGCCATCTCATGCTGGTCTCCTAGTTCTGCTGCTGCCACGTCTCTACCACTGGTTCTCACCATCTTGTACCATCTCCGGTGTTACCGCTCTCTCTTTCTCTGTCTCCTGGGTCTAAGAGGTTTTCAGCTCAGGGATCCTGGGTCCAAAGGATGCACTCCACTACTAGCTCTTCTTCCTTGATGGTAGTGAGGTCCCCCTGGCCACCTCTAGGGAGGCTCATTTAAAAGCCTAGCAGGATGGCAAAGCTGACTAATCCCCTTGTTAGGGTTCCATACACCTTGTTTGCATGGTCCCATCCCCACAAGAGTGTTGTGCACATTATCTGCATTATTAGCAAGCTATCTAATCCCCTTGGTGGTCCACAAGTACCTTATTTGCATAGTCCTACCCAATCATTTTGATGGGAGTTACAAAACCATGGCAAGAAAAGCCATATAAATGTGATCCATTGCACCACACTGTGCAAACAGACCTTGTTCTCCTGTGCCTTATTTGTGTTGACCCCTACTTTGTCTAATTGATTCCCTTCTTCACTCACATCTCTCACCTTGGCACTCAGCAGAATCACTAGGGTTGTTGACACCCAGTGTGGTAACTCATAGTGTCACCCACCCCATGGACCTCCTCCCGTACCAGACCATACAGAATCCTTAATGTTTTTTGTACTAATGTTACTCATAAATTGTAATTCCCATATATTACTGAATGTAATGGCAATAGTAGTGACATCAACACCAGCAAAATTAAAATCACACCTTTAAATGACAATATCATATGCACAATCTAAATGTATTTACATTTACATAGTTTCGTGTGGTTGAAGTAAAAATTCAGTAAGAAAACAAGAGAATTCAAAGTAAAAATGTTTAAGAACTACATAAACATTATGTTCATTTTAACCTTAAACTTTACCATTACATGAGATACATTAATGAATTAGGTTTGCATAATAAATAACGGCCCAAATAATGTAGAAGTTGTAGACCAATGCGTATGGAAATATATTCATAAATGAAATAATACGATAAATGGTGTATCTTTGGCCATGTGTATTTTCACCAAAAAAAAAAAAAGGTTGAGAAGTTAGAGGGTTGATATGTTGTGGGGTTGTTAACCAATGTCATAAAACAACATGTGTACTTCTGTTTCATAAGAAACTATTTGTTCTGTAAGCCTTCACCTGAAGTACAATAAAAATTTTAAAAAAACTAAAGAAATAATACGATAAAAATAAACAGGAACACACACACAAGCATTTCAGCACTTAGTGAACATCTCGACTAAACCGGAAAGTTCTGGCCTTCAAAGCTGCAAAGTTGTGAATGACTTCATCGAAATCAATGCCTTTTGCCAAGTCACTTTTTAATGTGTCACCGTTTTTTAAAACCATAATTCAAACTTAAACCCAGAAAATTTAAGTCAGATATATATTTGCAAGACAGTGATGTTTTTAAAGAAAATTAGAAAAGATTAAAATTTAAGAAAAACTGAATTTAAGATTTGTTATATTTCTAAGCACGTATCAAGAAACAGCATTTCCCTCACTTCATGTTTTAAATGTCAATTTCTCTATCAAAGAGTTATAGAATCAATAATTGTTATACATCTGTTTATTATCAATTTTAATCATAGAATAATAGGTGATAAATATAGTTGTAAATTACTTAACTGCAATATTTCTTAGATTATATGAATACTAACAACAAAATTCTTTTGTAAAATCTTTCTACATTGAATTACAACATTATTAGTAAGTGGGTGGAAGCATTTTTTAATTTTTCTCCTCTTTTCCTTTAATTACTATTTCATTCTCAAAAAAGTTATTGATATAGGTTCACAAATACTAATTACCACAATATTGCAGCTAAAACTTCAGAAAATTTGTCAAAATCAGTGACTGTAAAAACACTGGCAATAACGAAAACAACAGTGTGTGCTTGTAATGTGTGCAGAAGAAATCACGTGATTCGAAGCAGCATTGTAATTGGCTTATAATGACAGCGCTGACTGGAGCACATTAGAAGGTTCAAAAAGTAGCTTAGCATAGAGTTTTAGCCTTGTAGGTATATTGACACACGTAAGATGGACTTACAAAAAATTTTTTTGTTGCTATAACTACAGGGATATTTTTATAAAAATAATAAATTTCTGCTGAAGCACTGCACAAAAATTTTATAGACAGTTTGGTGTCGTCCCTCTGACAGTGTCACCTGGTACATTCCACGCCTCCCACACACCCCCTAGTGATGCCACTGTTGGCACCTCCATCTTTGTCTCTCAGGTCATGACTTGTGTCCCTCTGGCTGGCTTGAGCATGAGCTGACTGAACACTGTATCCGATATCCCTTTCTTTCTAAAGATTTCTTGGAGGGTCTTTCATGTGGAGAGGGAGTAGGGGTTCAGTTCTTGGCTTGGTTGACCCATTCAGCTCTATTCAGGATTCAAGCAAACAGTAAGCACTGGGTGGAGGAATTTTTTAGGCTAATTATCCCCAAAGAGGACCTTCCTAACTACCTAGCAATTCATAAATTGGTTAAAAAGAAGTAGGTCTTTTGTACCCATGTTGAATGACCTTTGATAAGGTGGTCTTATTATTACTCTCCCTGGAAAGCTTGCTTGTCATCTTAGAAGCAACTTTGCCAAGCATGCTGTGCTGGGTTACCCAACAGGCAGTAGCCAGTTTATGGCTTCCAGACAAGCAGAGTCTCCAAAGATAATAATAAAAAAACAATATTTTTTGAAACCATTTAATATTCATATTTAAAGCAACTCAGGAGTCACCACGAGAACAGCCAAAAGTTTGTTGAACTTCCTTCCATTTATTTTATAGTTTAATATTGTTTTTACTTTAAATTACAAATGGAAGGAAGGGAAATATAATCTCAGTGTTTAGAGCCTCAGAGATCGGAGTTTGAAAACAGGTGAGTGGTGTTATGGTATGATGTCACAAGATCCATATAAGCCCCCTTTTTGCAATATACATACACTCAACCAAACTAAATTAAGAATACAGTTTGGTAAAACTGTATCCATTTAGTTTAACCCTTTCAATACCTAATTATTTTCTACTTTGCATTTTTTGTTGATGCCATGTATTTTCATTAATGGAAGCATGCTGAATCATTGAGTGTTGTTGAATTTTTGGTAGGTAGTATGGATTTTTTTTCTTTCCCTCACCAACAATCCTACCCTCTGAGTCCTGAGGGACATATTTTGTCCCACTACTTCTACCCCTGGACATCTCCTAGAGTTCAGAGGGGCATTCTGTGTCAAAAAGAAAAATTTTCAGAATTTCTATGTTTCCTACCAAAAATGCACACACTTCATACAACACCCTATAGGAACAGCAATTTGCAACACATGCCCTATTTTTTTCAGTCTCAAACAGTCATAAAGGCCCCTGTCTTGCAGCAGCATGCACTGTCATTGGGAAAACAGCTTCCCAATGATCCTGAGAGGCAGAAAAAGTGGATGGGTAACTACATATCCCAACAGTCATGTTAAATATTTGGTCCTCGTAAAAATAAAAATACTTGCTAGAATGGATGATAGCATAAAGCCTTGCCTACCATGGATAGTGGGAAGTGAGCATGGGTATGCTGGGAAAGAAACTGGGAGGAAGGGGGTGGCTTTGAGGATGGAGCGAGCTCAAAGTCAGGAAGTGAGGCCCCAGAGGCAAATGTGATCATCATCGTGATTTGTCTGTGACCAATGCTGCATCTTTACAGTGAGCTTTATGCTTTCCAGAATTCCTGTTACAAAGAAATGTGCAAATAATTACATTAGTTTCCCTATGGCTTTTAAGAGCTGATTTCAAAATAATTTGCTCTCAAAGGGAAGTAAAATGGGTCATAATAAGCACCTGGTGAACAGTTTCTTGCTGTTTGCCGAAAGTATTATGAGAATTTTGTTAGTCATTTAGAAAGATTTAAAAAGAAGTGAAAATGAGGATACTGCAAGGGGAGAGTGATGGAAAACTGGAAAGATAACTGAAATTCAGCATTTTTATATTCAGTTTCCTAATGAAATTCAAGGTTTGTGTGAGAGCATTGCAGATTTTTTTCTTTCAAGATTAAATTAACATATGTCAATTAACTAAGAATTTACATGTTTGCATATAACTTAGATTTAAATTTCTCTGTATATTCATTACTTCGAATCAAGGAGTCACAGCATATCCTCGTCAAATACAATAAATATTAACAGTCATGTGCCAGTAAAAAGCCTTGAATGTAAAATATCATTATGAAATTCAGAAAGGACATCCAACTGTAAAACGTATTAAAAGTCATTTTTCACCAAATATAGATCCTTCAAGGGTAATTGGGAAACATTGTATTACTTGTAGAACCACTACTAGTAACTGTCAGCTACAACCTCAGACTTTTTGTGAAGAAAACTGACTCCCTCAGATTCTTGTCCTACTTTTCAAATTTAAGTACAGGAATTATGAAGGAGCATATTTTCCAAATGTGTTCAAATGATCCAAAATTCACAGGTACAAAAGTACACATTTACTAATTACTCAAGAACAACAGACTTCCCTATCTCTCAAATACCTTTTCCACATACCAATTTTAAACTCCTGCACACCTTCTGGGAATATTTTTTGTACAAAACATACATGCCCTTCCACACACTCTTCACCTTGATAGTTATCACATTCCCCCTACCAAAGTCCTCAGCTCCCTTAACAATTAAAATATGATTTAAAAAAACATCTACTCACACGACTCTCATGAAGATTAATTGAGATTTAATAATATGAAGAAACTAATATCAACCCTTGAACGTAGTAAGGCTATGTTAGTGTTTGCTCTGTAACAAACCACTTCAACACTTAATGGCTTAAAACAACCGCCATTTATTTAGTTCATAGTTCTGAAGGTCAGTAATTTGGACTGGGCACACTTGGGTAATTATGCGGACCTTGGTCATGCTTGACTAATCTCTATTGGGTTCTCTCATTCTTTTGCAGCTGGCTGCTGGGACAGCTGAGGGCTGGCTGACTGTTGGCTGTGGTGCCTGAGTTCTCCTTCATGTGGCCTCTCATCCTCTAGCATGCTAGCCCAGGTTTGTTCACATAGCAGTTACAGAGTCCCAAGAGCAGCAATTGGAAGCAAGCCAAGCCTCTTAAAACCAGTCTCGCAACTCACGCAATGTTGCATCTGCCACATTCTATTGGCCAAAGCAAGTCATGAAGTCAGCCCACATTTAACCTCTTTATGGGAGGAAGGATAAAGAATTGTGGCTGTTTTTGCAATCTATCACAACTCTCAATTCCTTTCTCTTCCTTTTCCTGTACCCTATCATGACCTCTTAGCTATCAAATTGATAAACTAATTTCAAATTTATTTTCAAATTTATCTTTTTGAAACAGTGTGCATTTCTCCGGACTTCTTACTTTCTCTTCCTACATTTTTTAAAAAAAGTTATATGTCACTTTAGTAAATACAAAGTTCTTTGACCATATGGATCACTTCATGTACTTCTCACAATAATTAGTAAAGTAGGGAAAGCAGACATTTTAATTTCCATTTTTTTTATGATAAGGAAACTGTAACTCAAATAGATTAAATGGTGCTGGAGCTGCCTTATGAGAGCCCATTGTTAAATTTTCAGGAAAGTTGTGGGCAGCTGTTAAACCACCAGTACCAAAAACTAAATTTTGTAAATTTACAATTAAATAAATTATATTAAAAACAAAGATAATAAATGCCTAAAACTCAAAAACATCATTGTCTTACTACATTTTACTATTATCTATGCTCTTGAGGATATTTGTTGTTGTTAGGTGCCATCCAGTCAGTTCCTACTCATAGCAACTCTACGTGCAACAGTATGAAACACTGCCTGGTCCTGCACCTTCTGCAGTTGTTGTCATGCTTGAGCCCGTTGTTGCAGCCACTGTGTCAATCCATTTTATTAAGGGTCTTCCTCTTTTTCACTGACCCTGTGCTCTACCAAGCATGATGTCCTTCTTAAGGGACTGGTCCCTCCTCATAACATGTCCAATAGTCTCGCCATCTTTGCTTCTAATGAGCATTGTGGCTGTACTTCTTCCAAGATAGATTTGTTTGTTCTTCTGACAGTCCAGGGTATAATCAATATTCTTCGCTAATACTGTAAATCAAAGGTATCAATTCTTCTTCAGTCTTCCTTATTCATTGTCCACTTTCACATGCATGTGAGATGATTGAAAACACTATGGCTTGGGTCAGGTGCACCTTAGTCCTTAAAGTGACGTCTTTGCTTGTTAACACTTTAAAGAGATCTTTTGCAGCAGATTTGCCAGATGCAATGCGTCTTTTGATTTCTTGACTGCTGCTTCCATGGGTGTTGATTGTGGATCCAAGTAAAATGAAATCCTTGACAACTTCAATCTTTTCTCCATGTATCATGATGTTGCTTATTGGTCCAGTTGTGAGGATTTTTGTTTTCTTTATGTTGAGGTGTAATCCATACTGAAGGCTGCGGTCTTTGATCTTCATCAGTAAGTGCTTCAAGTCCTCTTCACTTTCAGCAAGGAAGGTTGTGTCATCTGCATATCGTGGGTTGTTAATGAGTCTTCCTCCAATCCTGATGCTCCGTTCTTCATATAGTCCAGCTTCTCGGATTATTTGCTCAGCATACAGACTGAATAAGTATGGTGAAAGGATACAACCCTGATCCACATCTTT
Source organism: Trichechus manatus latirostris (assembly GCF_000243295.1). Taxonomy (NCBI): domain Eukaryota; kingdom Metazoa; phylum Chordata; class Mammalia; order Sirenia; family Trichechidae; genus Trichechus; species Trichechus manatus. The sequence continues at coordinate 1,213,881 of NW_004444090.1, forward strand.
CCTGACTTTAAACTCTGCAGTATCCCTTTGTTCTGTTCAAATGACTGGCTCTTGGTCTAAGTACAGGTTCTTCATGGGCACAGTTAAGTGTTCTAGAATTCCCATTTTTCACAATGTTATCCATAATTTGTTATGATCCACACAGTCAAATGCCTTTGCATAGTCAGTAAAACACAGGTAAACCTCTTTCTGGTATTCTCTGCTTTCAGCCAGGATCCATCTGACATCAGCAATGATATCCTTTGTTCCAAGTCCTCTTCTGAATCCAGCTTGAATTTCTGGCAGTTCCCTGTCAATATACTGCTGCAACCACTTTTGAATGATCTTCAGCAAAATTTTACTTGTGTGTGATATTAATGATATTGTTTGATAATTTCTGCATTCTGTTGGATCACTTTTCTTTGGAATGAGTACAAATATGGATCTCTTCCAGTTGGTTGGTCAGGTAGCTGTCTTCCAAATTTCTTAGCATAGATGAATGAACACTTCCAGTGCTGCCTCCATTTGTTGAAACAACTCACTTGGTATTCTGTCAATTCCTGTAGCCTTGTTTTTCACCAATGCCTTCAGTGCAGCTTGGACCTCTTCCTTCAGTATCATCAGTTCCTGATCATATGCTACCTCCTGAAACGGTTGAATGTCGACCAATTCTTTTTGGTACAGTGACTCTGTGTATTCCTTCCATCTTCTTTTGATGCTTCCTGCATTGTTTAGTATTTTCCCCATAGAATCCTTCACTATTGCAACTGGAGGACTGACTTTTTTCTTCAGTTCTTTCAGCTTAAGAAATGCCGAGCTTGTTCTTCCCTTTAGGTTTTCTATCTCCTGGTCTTTGCACATTTCATTATAATACCTTACTTTGTCTTCTCGAGTTGCCCTTTGAAATCTTCTGTTCAGCTCTTTTACTTCATCATTTCTTCCTTTTGCTTTAGCTACTCGACGCTCAAGAGCAAGTTTCAGAGTGTTCCTCTGACACCCATTTTGGTTTTTTCTTTCTTTCCTGTCTTTTTAATGACCTTTTGCTTTCTTGATGTATGATGTCCCTGATGTCATTCCACAATTCCTCTGGTTTTTGGTCATTAGTGTTCAGTGTGTCAAATCTATTATTGAGATGGTCTCTAAATTCAGGTGGGATATACTCAAGGTTGTAATTTGGCTCTCGTGGACTTGTTCTAATTTTCTTCAACTTCAACTTGAGTTTGCGTATGAGCAATTGATGGTCTGTTCTGCAGTCGACCCCTGGTCTTGTTCTGACTGATGATATTGAGCTTCTCCATAGTCTCTTTACACAGATGTAGTCAATTTGATTCTTGTGTAGTCCATCTGGTGAGGTCCATGTGTGGTCTTTTATGTAGTTGGAAAAAGGTATTTGCAATGAAGAAGTCGTTGGTCTTGCAAAACTTTATCATGCGACCTCCAGTGTTGTTTCTATCATCAAGGCCATATTTTCCAACTACCAATCCTTCCTCTTTGTTTCCAACTTTCACATTTCAATCACCAGTAATTATCAATGCATCTTGATTGCATGTTTGATCGATGTCAGAGTGCAAAAGTTGGTAAAAATCTTCAATTTCTTCATCTTTGGCCTTAGTGGTTGGTGAGTAAATTGAAGAGTGTATTAACTGATCTTCCTTGTAGGTGTATGGATATTATCCTATCACTGACAGTGTTGTACTTCAGGATAGATCTTGAAATATTCTTTTTGACGATGAATGCGATGACATTCCTCTTCAATTTGTCATTCACAGCATAGTAGACCGTATGATTGTTTGATTCAAAATGGGCAATATCAGTCCATTTCAGCTCACTAATGTCTAGGATATCAATGTTTATGTGTTCCATTTCATTTTTGACGATATCCAATTTTCCTAGATTCATACTTTGTACACTCCACGTTCAATTATTAATGGATATTTGCAGCTGTTTCTTCTCATTTTGAGTGGTGCCACGTCAGCAAATGAAGGTCCCAAAAGCTTGACTCCATCCACGTCGTTAAGGTCTACTCTACTTTGAGGAGGCTGCTCTTCCCTGGTTGTATTTTGAGTGCCTTCCAACCTGAGGGACTCATCTTCTGGCACTATATCAGACAATGTTCTGCTGCTATTCATAAGGCTTTCACTGGCTAATATTTTTTAAGAAGTAGACCACTAGTTCCTTCTTCCTAGTCTTGGTCTGTAAGTTCAGCTGAAGCCTATCCACCATGGGTGACCCTGCTGGTATCTGAATACCAGTAGCATAGCTTCCAGCATCAAAGTAACACCCAAGCCCCCACAGTGCAGCAAACTGACAGATGCATGAGGGTGAGGATATTTACGTCTACATTATAAGGATATGGTAGGAATGCTACACACTGGTCTACTACTGGAGCCCTGGTGGTGGAGAGCTACAGCTGCTAAGCAAAAGGTTGGGAGTTTGAATCCACCAGCTGCTCCCTGGAAACCCTGTGGGGCAGTTCTACTCTGTCCTGTAGGGTCCCTATGAGTCGGAATCGACTCAAAGGCAACGGGTTTTGATCTACTACTGCACATCTCTTTCCAATTCCACATTCAGTGATGTCATGTTGGTAGCTTAAAATTGGCCTCAGTGGGAATATTTGTAGCAAATGCTACAAATCAATGTTTATGATTTATTGTTTTGTTGATTGTCTAGACTTCAAGTGACAGAGAAATGTTAATAAAACAGAAAAACAGATTAAACACAAAAATGTGTCATGTCTGTAGACACTACATTGTAAATAGCAAAAAAATTTAAGGAAATATTTTTCTAGTATTCAAAACCTATTATCTGATTTAGCAAATCGTAACATCATTGATAAACAAGTAAAGTTCCAATATACACCTTCATTATTTCACTTTTGTCTTACTCAGTAATATAAATGAAAATATCCATCAGCATTTATGTCAGAACTACACTCAGAGAACCAGGTGTTAAACATTTACCAGACCAACTTCACATAGCTAAGAAAAGTTAAAGTTGAGATACAAGGTCAGGTCATGCATCTCAGGCTTATTATTCTTTTTCTCAGCCCCTTGGCTCCTCCTCTTCCACCATCACCTTCTTTCTTTGCTTTGCTTTTCCTCTCAAAGGAAGAAAGGTAGAGGGAGTGTAATTGCTGATTGTAGACAAGTGTCTAGTTCCTTTCTTTCCTTTCTTATAGGTTCACTTTTACTAAAAAACTAGGTGTCAGGGAGGCAGGAGGCATTAACATGCAAGACTTTTACATTTTTATTTTTAGGAGAGAACGAATCTTAGTCCACCTTTCATCTTTAGCTCACGAGAGGCCAAACCGACTGTTATTAACTAACTTCACAGGCTTTAGAGTCAACAAAATGCAGGCTCTGCCACTCATTAGCTCTGTAATCTTACGCTCTCTAAGCCTCTTTTCTCAACTTTAAAATGAGAATAATAATAATAGCAATAATGATTATTGCTTGTGGTTTTATTGGGTTTAAATGAAATAATACATATAATATACTTAGTATCATGTGTGGCACATACTGAACACTTAAAATATGTTAGAAATCAGTATAGCTACTATTTTACTAAGCTATAGAATGTGGTAGGAGGAAACAAATAAGTGTGGCAAATGACATTGCTTGGCTAACCCAACTCCCATCCACATCCCTTCTAATTACTGGTTTGGGAATGTCCATGTAACCCAGTTAGAGCCAATGATATGTAAATAACTTTTTTTTTTTTAAAGAGATAGACTTAGCTAGCATGGTCCTTTGGCCTTGTACAATTTTCTCCCTCTCTATTGCTTCCTGAAATGGACCAGCCATGAAAAAATAATCACATAAGAATAGAAGCTAACATGCTAAAAAAGGTGGTGTTTGAAAAACAGAAAGAGCTTGGATCCTCGATGATATTATTGAGCTGCTGGCTGCCCTGCACTTCTAACCTCTGGACTTTTGATATCTGAAAAAAATAAGCTTCTTTCTCTTAAGCCACTACAGGAGTATTTTCTATAATTCACCACTAAAAATATTTTAATAAAATGTGCCAAAATTAGAGAAGAGGGTCAGAAAGGAGGAAGAGAGAGAGGGAGAATGGAGAGAAAGAGTGAAAGAAATTGAGAAATTGAGTGAAAGAGAGTTGCTTGTTTTACTACTGGAGAATAAATCCTTTCTGACCATCCCTATCATATATGTATTGATTATTAATCACATAGTCAGGAAGTTAATAAAATAGTAGAAAATACCAAAGAAGAAGTTTTACCATTCAAGAGATTTCTTGTGGAGAAAAAGGAACCCATTTTATCTCTAACTCTGAACATTGTCAAGGAGAGAAAATTACAAGAGAGTAGACAAGAAATTTAATTTGAGGAAAAGTTACTTAAAAATAGAATGGACCATATAACTTTCAGAATCAAAAATAGTAATAATAATAATTACTATTATAATTTATAGCCGCGTGTGTGTGTGTGTGTGTGTGTATTTCCTATTATGTATTACTGGGGATGACATCAGCAGAAATGGTGGAGTAAGAATCTCCAAAAATTCTTTCTTGTATAAAAACAACAAGAAAATTGGGAAAATTATCAGAATCAACTTTTTCAGAACTCTGGAAATTAACTAAGGGCTTACAGCAATCCAGGGAACATTTATTCAAGAAGAATGACTGAATCTCAGTGAGAATAGCTAGCTTTGTGGCCTTTTAACTTGCTCCAGTCCCATCCCCCATTCTCCAAATCTGCAGTAGCCTTGGAAAATAACAACCCACATCTATGGTGAAAACTAATCGCCAGGCAGCCACCTGAGGGAGCAAAATGGGTGGAGGTCTTTCAAAGCCTCATTCCCAGAGAATTATCATTATTTGACCTGTCTGGTGATTCTATGGAAGACCTCCCTTGCAAGACTGTCCATATTTGATCTTACTTGGAGCTCTCATAGTGCAAGAAGCCTCTTCCCCAGGGGCATTTGTCAGGAACAATTACACACAATTGATTAACTTCATAGCTGCCAGAGGTGGTGGATAACAGCTGAAGCAAACAATACTCTAACCAAAAAGCTTATAAGGAAAAGACGGAGAATGAGATTTCCATAGGTACTTTGATAATCATGGAAACATATAACAACATAATCATGGAAATCTAGAAGGCCATGTGCATGCCAAGCCCTGTGCACATGCTTAGGAAAGACCTGAGAAGGCTGTAAGCTCTCGCCTCTGGCTGACTTGAGGTTCTATGCAAGCAGGAAGTGAAGGCTAAGACAGAATTGTCAACTTTGAGGAGTCCTAGAAAAAAAGAGAGAAAGAGCCAGAAAGAATATTTGAAGAAATAATGGCCAAACACTTCCAAAATTTGATGAAAAATATTAATCTACATATACAGGAAGCTCAACAAACCCATCAGGATAAACTCAGAGATCCACACCAAGACACACTGTAGTCAAATTATCAAAGCCAAAGAGAATATTTTGAAAGTAGCAAGAGATAAGTGACTCTTCACGCACAAGAGAGTCTAAATAAGATTAACAGATGATTTCTCATCAAAAGCCATGGAAGCCAGAGGGCAGTGCAATGACATATTCAAAGTCATGAAAGAAAAAAATACTATCAACCAAGAATTCTATGTCCAGCAAAACTATCCTTCAAAAATGAAGGAGAAATAAAGACATTCCTAGGTAAACAAAATCTGAGAGAATTTGTAGCTAGGAGATCTGCCCTACAAATAATTGACCTGCTAGGAGATCTGCCCTACAGTAACTCAAAACCACATTAAGAAATAAACAGCACTGGTATATTTACAGAGGTAATGTATATTTACATAGTGTCTTAGGCTGGGTTCTCTAGAGAAGCAAAACCACTAAAGCATATAAATATATATATGGAGAGAGATTTATATCAAGGAAACAGCTCACATGATTGTAGAGGCTGGAACATCCCAAGTCCATGGATCAGGGTAGAGGCCTCTCCCAAGTTACACAGCTGCAGAAGCTGGCGAACCCAAGATCAGCAGGTCGGAGAGCAGGGCTCCCGCTCACAGGCTGTGAAGGTTGATGAATTCCAAGAACGGCAGGCAAGACCGCAAGGTTTCTCCTGATTCACATAGCTGCAGAGGCTGGCAAACTCAAGATCGGCAGATCAGAGAGCAGGGCTCCACTCACAGGCTGTGAAGATCAATGAATCCCAAGTTCAGCAGATAAGCTGACTGCTCAAGTCCCAAGAACCGGAGGTGAGACAACAGGAGGCAGCCACAGGATCCAGAGTGAGCAAAAAAGCTAGAATGTCTGCTTATATTCAGATGCAGGCCACACCCCCAAGAAACTCCCTTTCATCTGATTGGCTACTCACAGCATATTCACTCATGGGAGTGACCACATATAAACACTGAGAATCATGGCCCAGCCAAGTTGACACACAATCTTTACCATTACACATAGGTAAATATAAAAGTCAGCATAAATATATACATATTTTTTTTAAATCTTTTTTTTTCTTAATTTTTTTTATTGTACTTTAGATGAAGGTTTACAGAACAAATAGTTTCTCATTAAACAGTCAGTACACATATCATTTTATGACATTGGTTAAGAACCCCACGACGTGTCAACGCTCTCCCTTCTCGACCTTGAGGACTTTTTTTTTGGTGAAAATATACATAGCCAAAGTTACACCATTTCAAAAGTTTCTACATGTATAATTCAGTGACATCGATTACATTCTTCCAGCTGTGCTTCTATTCTCACTATCCCTTTCCAAATTATTCCATCACCATTATCTTCAACTCACTGTCCCCTAGGCTTCCCATCAAACCTTTTGAGTTGCTGTTGTCAAATAAATATTTTTGTTTGTAACTTTTTTGTTCACCTGATTTAAAAGATAACTGCATAAAGCAATAATTATAAATAGTTGTTGATGGATATACAATGTATAAAGATGTATTTAGATGACAATAACAGCACAAAGGAAGGGGAAGGAATAAAGTTATACAGGAGCAAACTTTTTGTATAATTTCGAAACTAAGTTAATATTAATTCATACTGTATTGCTGTAAGTTAAAGTGTTAATTGTTAATTCCCAGGGCAACACTAAGAAAATAACTCAAAAACATATAGTAAAAGAAATGACAAAGGAATTAAAATACTACACTAGAAAATAACAAAAGGAGACAATGATGGAGGAATAGAGGAACAAAGGACACCAGACATACAGAGAACAAATAAAATGGCAGATGTAAATTCTACATTATCATTAGTTACATTAAATACAAATGAATAAAACATTATAATTAAAAGCAGATTGGCAGAATAGATAAAAAACATAATCAAACTATAAGCTGTCTATGAGATACAATTTCAATTAAAATACGTAAATAAGTTGACAGTAAAAGAATGGAAAAAATATAGCATGTAAACCAAACCAAACCCATGGCCGTCGAGTTGATGCTGACTCATAGTGACCCTGGAGGACAGAGTAGAACTGACCCATAGAGTTTCCAAGGAGCACCTGTGGATTGAAACTGCCCACCTTCTGGTTAGCAGCTGTAGCTCTTAACCACTACGCCACCAGGGTTTCCATAGCATGTAAGCAGTGATCAAAAGAGTGTTAGAGTGGCTATACTAATTGTATGCATTACTATACTTCTTCTGAAGAATTGCTTGAATACAGGAAACATGGGATATTTGCTATAAGTTGACAAGGTCTTGCCAAAGGTAGCTGATTTGGGGCAAGTTATCATCTTTAAAAAATGATCCTGAAAATCATAAGTGGTATTCATTGCAATTAATTAAGGAAAACATGCTATTTTGTTTCTTTCCTTAAATTCTTAATTCAAATTACAGGAAAAGATAGCATGTAGCCAGACAGGACTTCCTCTGCAACATTCATTTTCTGCCTACGGTAATGTTTAGAAAAGAAAAATAGACATCAACGAAGTGTTTTTTCCGTTATGAATGCTGAATGCTTTGGGACTATGAAAAACTCAGGGCTTTCCTAAGGCAGCATCTTAAACCATTCACTGTATAAGATTAGGATCTTTCTCTTTTCAAAATATGGTAATTTTTTTTTTTGTACACCAAGGAATGAAAGCATCTGAGAGATGCTCTGAAGTGGGAGGGGGCTTGGGAGGACTAGTTCCCAAGCATTTGGTTCTTTAAAGAGTATATGGTCCCGGGCAGCCAAGATGCAGCACTGCATCAAAAGCTTCCAAATGCAACAAACCAGTGACGAGATAGTTTAGTCCTAGCAAAGCCTGCCTCAGCTTGCCAAAATTAGATTGTTTTATTTCCACTGGCCTCAGCCTAGCTCTAACATCTTTCTAGCCTTATTTCTGCCTCCTACTGTCTATGGCTCCAATCCTCCCAGTTTTTTCGTTACCCTTCATTTGGTTTGTGTCCTATTTTCCATTCTAATCCTTTGTCAGAATGATTATCTGACACTTCCTATGTGTTAGCTTCTCTTTTTCAGGTTTGCTATTCAGAATAGCTCCTCATACCCTTCAGCCTACCCTGTGCTCCTCTTCCTTCCACTGTCAATATTCTAGCTAGCGGTGGCTGGGTGACAAACTTTCCTAAATGCTTACTACCCAACTATTTAATAATCTATGCTAGAATTTTGCCAGGCATTTCCACACACTACCCTTTGAAATATGACTTTTTAAAAATTGTGGCAACATTTGCCTACTTCTGGTAACCAAACTCTTCACTGTGAACTTCAAAGCTTACTCACAAATGTGCTTTGAGCATATCTGTAAGAATCTTGGTGTACACTCTATCTGCATGGCACATGCAGACAGGCTGTGCCTCAAACTTCCAGGCAGCCATAGATTGCTATGAATGAGGCACATATACCCACTGGCATCAACCATTCTATGGGTGCTACAATCATTTGTGATCAAGATGGATGCACGAGACATTTACATAGTGTTGGCAAAGTGAGAGCCCTTATTACTATTTATAGAAAGCAAACAGTGAACAATAACAGATTCTCAAAGGGGAAGGGCTTACCCTTCCCCAAATTACCCACATCCCTTCTTATATTGCTGGGCAAGCATGCTGTGGTTCAGGTCAGATGTCAGATGCTGTCTCCATGTCACAGCTGCCTCTGGCTAACACACTGCTGGGGTGCCTGATGGCTTCCGAGGCCTTTGCTCTGCCTCTGGGCCTCCCTGGTCTCTGGTTGCCTTGTTGTGATGCTGGGCCCTTCTAAGGCCTCCGCTGCCAGCTCCCGCCACGCTACCTGGGCCTGCGGGGCCCTCTTTCCACCACACTACCTGGGTCCCTACTGCCCAGGGGTGAGAGGCATGCAATCCCCGCATGGGGCACACTCAGACCTCTCTTGCCCTGCACAAGCGTTACAACCCTTTTAGCCCCGCTGGCAAGCTTCAAGCCCAGAGGCGTTCGGCTCTGCCCTGCTGTAGGAAGACCTCAGTACAGGATCGTCCGAGGCAACCCCTGCAGGGGCACACTCAGGCCTCTGCCCTGCATGGGCAAGTGTTACAGCTCTTTCTTCTGGGTCTGGGAGGTTCTCAGTGCAGGGACCTTGGGTGCTTGGTTCAAAGGATGCTCTCTGCTCCAGACTCTACTTGTTGGTAGTGAGATCCCCCTGAACCTCTGTGAGATTGGCCCTTATATAAGCAAACTCCTTGTCAATTTCAAGGCATGGCCCTCCCACCAGGACCGTGAACTGACCAATTCCCCTCAGCAGACTGCAAGTCACTCAATTTGCACAGTAAATTGACCAATCCCTTGTAAGATTGTGGCCTAGCCTATCATTTTCGGGGAGTTACAAGACCGTGGCCGGAAAGGCCACATAAAAGCAATTCACTGCACCTCACTTGGGTGTAATTTGCGTGGACCTGGAATTTTGAAGCCGTCTAAAGAAGCAAGAGATTTTTAATGACTGCCTCACTTAAGCTGGCCTTTCATGCTACCTTTACGTTTACTTTATGAATCTCAGTTTAAATACCATTTTTTGATAGGGAAACAGAGAGAGTTGAAATGTTTTGTCTTTTCTCTACAGTCTGTTAATATTACACCATCTGCCCAAGCATTGGCCATATCGCCTTTTTGTTTCTATTGCTCTGAACTTAGCTTAAGAAAAAGGTCACTCAAAACTCTTTTAAAAACATTCTTAGCAATTCCACAAAATTCAGCACATCCTACACTTGACCCTTGCTAATATTATTCTGCTAGGTTTATGTCACTCTCACCTTGAAATTTTAGGTCCCCTTTTCATCTATTGGAGTCCCTGGGTAGTGCAAACAATTAAGCGCTCACTATTAACTGAAAGTTTGGCAGTTCAAGCCCACCCAGAGGATCCTCAGAAGAAAGGCCTGGCAATATGATTCTGAAAGCCCACAGCCATGAAAATCCTGTGGAGCACAGTTCTACTCTGCAACACGTCAGGCTGCGATGAGTCAGAATCGACTCCATGGCAACTGGTTCAATTTCATCTATTGTGCGTTTCCCTTGAAAATGTCTGTTAATCAAAATTCACACTGGGTAGAGGAAATAGCAGGGAGCACGAAAGAGGATCAGATTTTAAATACATAAACCTAGGTATACATCTAACAATTCCCAGGGCTCTCCTCGTGGATATTAAAAATTGTAATATAACTTTCTCCCAAGGTTTCTTTCACTTACGTTTAACCAAGAAGTGCTTTGTTGTAGGTTAACAATAAATGTACATTAGAAGTTTCTGTTGTTGTTTTCCTAAAATTTTGACTAACAGAATTATCAAATGTTCTTCTTTTATTACAATGAGGCTTTCTTTAGGTGACTAGAGAGCTGTGGTGTTCCATTACTATTACACTGCATCTGCCTCTGTTTGGGTGTTGTGAGTTTCATGAGGGAAGAAGTCTCCTATCTTCTCCATTTAACTGGGCAGAGTGTGGTATACATAACATCGCTTCTATTTACTTCCATTTTCTCTCTCCTTCTCTTTTCACCTGAATACCTTCCAGACTTTCAACTCTGAGAATAATAGGTTTCCACATGTTTCTATCTGTCCTTGCATTCAATCTGTTTCATCTGAACCAGGCTTGCCTGGTTAAAATTAAATTGCTTAGTTTTAGCCTCAGGTGCCATTCGGCCATGTTGAGTTATAATTCTAAAATCATGTTTACCTTCTGGGGCTAAAATTCCAAATTCCTGTGCTCCATTCTCCATGTCTGTATAGATATCAAGGAGTATATTTATTCTTCTTTCCTCCCTTTGTCTTACCCTTCCTTTATAAAAATTTCATTGAGTGCTTACTATATGTCAAGTGCATAAGGATACAAGAGTGAACAGGAACTTGTAGTCCTAAGAGTTTATAGATTTTAATCACAAGTGGACATTTTGAGAGTATTTAATGTGCTTATTTATACAATAATCAGTAGATACTTTGGTTTTTTTTAGTAACTAGCATATGCAGGACCCAAGCCATGGTATTTTCAGTCACTTCATATGCATGTAAAAGCTGGACAATGAATAAAGAAGACCGAAGAAGAATTGATGCCTTGGAATTATGGGTGTTGATGAAGAATATTGAATATACCATGGACTGCCAGAAGAACAAACAAATCTGTCTTGGAAGAAGTACAGCCAGAATGCTGCTTAGAAGTGAGGATGGCGAGACTTTGATTCACATACTTTGGACATGTTATCAGGAGGGACCAGTCCCTGGAGAAGGACATCATGCTTGGTAAAGCAGAGGGTCAGCAAAAAAGAGGAAGATCCTCAACAAGATGGATTGACACAGTGGCTGCAACGATGGGCTCAAGCATAACAATGATGGTGAGGATGGTGTGGGACCAGGCAGTGTTTCATTCTGCTGTACATAGGGTCACTATGAGTTCAAACCAACTTGATGGCACCTAACAACAACAACAAAATTGAGATATGGGTTTCTCAGTCTAATATCCCATAGAAGGAATCATCAGGTTTTAGGTTTAACTACTCTACCATTGACTATTATCATTTGTTTCAGCTAAGAAAATTTTATCCAAAATGTTTGACTTTATTTTTTAAAGCATTTAATGTTGTGCTCTCCTTTTGTACTTCATGGACAAGAATCACATATAGGCAAAAGTGGTATGATTTTAACATTGATTTAAAGTTTTTAAAGCTCTCTTTGAATTTTTATTGAAACCATACCACATGAATTAGTGAGGGAAGAAAAGCTTTCTAGCATTAGTATGTTTTTTTCTTAAATTGGCATTAAATTGGATGTTACCCAAGCCCCTCTCATTTTTTCACTGTGTGCCTCATAATTAGGTCAGTTTTCAGAAAACAAGGCTGCTTCCTTCCTGTGGTCAGTTTTTCCTACCACCCCACCTCACTCTGTTTCTGTAACTGACATGCTTGCAGTCCACACATCTGTTGGTCCACAAAAATAAGCCCCTGTCATCCATCCAGTTGTGCCTGTGTCCATCATCATTAGCCCTCCTTGTTTGCTCCCATCTGTTTCTCTTTCTGGCCCTTGCCTATACCAATTGTGTCTACTTCCACTCCTGAGACTTGTGAGTCTCTGGTCCAAACCTTGACTCCCCTTCAAGGACCATGGCTTGCATTGGTACTAATAGCTCTCTTCAGTGGAGTTTTCTCAGCATTTGAGTATTCAGTCATTCAATAAGTATTTATCACTGTGGTGGTTGTTGTTGCTAGCTGCTGTCAAGTCAGCGCTGACACATGGAAACCCCGTGCACAATGGGACACAATGTGGCCCAGTCCTGCACCATCCCCATGACTGGTTGTGGATTTGACCATTGTGATCCAAAGAGTTTTCACTGGCTTATTTTTGGAATTATACTGCCAAGTCTTTCTTCCTACTCTTTCTTAGTCTGGAAACTCTGCTGAAACCAGGTCAACATCATAGCACACACAAGCCTCCACTGACAGACAAGCAGTGGCTGCACAATGTCCGGGAAGCAAACCAGGGTCTCCTACATGGAAGGTGAGAATTCTATCACTGAACAACTAATGCCTCACTAAGTATTTATTAAGCACCTAATATGTGTCAAGCATCCTGTCTTGAGACCCAGTTCTCAAGCTTTGTCTCTATTCCCCAAAAGAGAGAGACATATACAACTCTTCTGCCAGCCACTTTCATCTGTAGTTACTACGATGTTTTCTACCTGTTACTCTTGAACATTTCAAGATCTATCCTGAAGTACAGTGCTATCAGTGATAGGATAATATCTATACACCTACAAGGAAGACCAGTTAATACTACTATTACTCAAATTTATGCACCAAACACTAAGGCCAAAGATGAAGAAACTGAACATTTTTAACAACTTCTGCAGTCTGAAATTGATCAATCATGCAATTAGGATGCATTGATAATTACTGGTGATTGGAATGCAAAAGTTGGAAACGAAGAAGGATCGGTAGTTGGAAAATATGGCCTTGGTGATGGAAACAACGCCAGAGATTGCATGATAAAATTTTGCAAGACCAACTACTTCGCCATGGCAAATACCTTTTCTGACCAACATAAACATCGACTGTACACATAGAACTCACCAGATAGAATACACAGGAATCAAATCGACTACATCTGTGGAAAGAGACAGTGGAAAAGCTCAATATCATCAGTCAGAACAAGGCCAGGGGCCGACTGCAGAACAGACCATCAATTGCTCACATGCAAGTTCAAGTTGAAACTAAAGAAAATTAGAACAAGTCAACCACAGCCAAAGTACAACCTTGAGCATATCCCACCTGAATTTCGAGACCATCTCAAGAAAAGATTTGACGTGTTGAACACTAATGATTGAAGACCAGAGGAAGTGTGGAATGACATCAAGGATATCATACATGAAGAAAGCATGAGGCCATTAAAAAGACAGGAAAGGGACTTCCGGCAAAATGGCGCTCCAGGCAGAAGCACCACACTGTCCCTCCACAGCAAAGATCCGGAAAACTAAGCCAAACAGAGAAAACAACAATCCTGAAACCCTAAAACATCAAATGAAGAGATAAAGAACTCAGCCAAGCACCAAATGGAGTGAGAAAACTTACAGAGAATGGAGAGCGA